>NC_034409.1:64302142-64396817 GCF_002078875.1 Numida meleagris | reverse complement strand
CGCCCCGTGATCAAAGAACCCAAAATTCTTGCGTTTGCACCAGCCTCCCAGCCACATGTTTAGGAGATGGGTTTTCCTGCCCCTTTCAGTGTCCTTCTCTGTCAGTGAAGGGATGGAAGAAAATACTACCTGTGCTCCTATTCCCTGAACTAACCGCTCTAGTCCCCTGAAGTCATTCTTGATAAGTTTCAGGCTTCTGTCAGCGGTCTCATCGCTGCCGGCCTGTACTATTAGAAAGGGATAATAATCAGAGGGGTGGATCAAACTGGGGAGTTTTCTAGAGATATCCCTGACCCGAGCCCCAGGGAGACAGCACACCTCCCTCTGGGTAGGGTCAGGCCGACATATAGGGCCCTCCGTTCCCCTCAGAAGGGAATCGCCTACAACGATCACCCTTCTGTCCTTCCTGGCAGAGGCACTCTCAAGCCGTGGAGTCGACCGCCTCACCTTGGGCAACTTTGGCAACCTTACAGGCGGAGCTCCTCCTGCATCCTCACTCACCTCTCTCTCAGGTTCCAGGGCCTCAAACCTGTTACACAGAGGCACCTGGGGAACCGAGGTAGGCTGGGATGGGGGTTGCCTGCATCGCCAAGCTGGGACCTGCTTCCATTCTTCCTCTTCTCTCAGTTTGTTTCCCTCAGCTCGATCATGGCAGGCGAAAGGATCTGCCACCGTCTGAGGGGTTTCACTCCGGTGTCTTTCCTGCAGAGAGTTACACCACCAATCTATTTCCTGCTCACATTCCCTGATGGATCTTAATCTCTCTACCTCCTCCTTGAGCTCCACTACCATGCTGAGCAGCTCATCCACCTGCTCACACCTCACACAGGTGGAATCGCTGCCACCCTCCCCCGGCAGCAGCAGGCTCAGGCACTCCCTGCAGCCTGAGACCTGAACTGCTACATCTCTGGGCAGGCCCTCTGTCTGGGTCACCACAGCCTTCTTGAGGTGAGCCTGCTGCCTGGTGGAGACCATGTTTAAACTCACAGTCTCACAGACTATTAATGTGAGAGCAGGTCTCCTGACGAAAGAGGGACAGCACTTACACACCCTGCTCCTCAACCCACCTCTCACACCTGCTGCAGTACAGAATGAGCAGCGTGGGCTGTGGTCACGCACTGATTACCCCTCCCTGTTCTCAGCAGGCAGCAAAGCACCTCACTAAACGTGCGTGAGCTGTGAGCTCCCAAAAGCTACTAATAGCCTAATGGCCAGAGGTCAAGGTCACAGATAAGATTAAGAGCGGGCAGTGCCAGCTCCACCCCTGCTAGCTCAGCAGCCCGCCCACAAGCTGCCAGCCCCCCTGGCACGAACTCCACGCTTTTACTGGCTTCAAAAAGCCCTGAAAAGAGCTTTTTTGTGGCCCTTTTCGCTTCAGAACCCTTGCCCAGTGCAGTCTTACCTGCTCCGAGACTGGTCTCCGCAGCCAATGTAGATAATTGATCTGAGGCTGAAAGATGGAGAAATTCTGTTGGTTCACCAATGTTTCCGTACTCTACATCACTATCACAAAACTTAGAGCTGCCATTTTCCATCTTGCTGTCATCAACTTACTCTCTTTGCTGTGCTCCTCAGGTCTCCCCTGGATACTTCAAGCCACTGTATAGCCATCAGCAGTGGTTGTAGCAGTAGCCTACAGAGTAAGCAATAAGGAGTAGAAAGGGGGATACAAAATATTCAGAATCCACAAGCCTGGGCAGAGGGCTATACCTAAGGGAATGCCTTTAAGGACCCAAATCCTCAACTTTAGGGTTTGCTCTTTTTTTTTTCTTGAGTGATCCTACTATGTATGAGGAATATCTTTAAGCTTAATGGGATTTTGAAATCAATAAGAATCACTTATTAATGGTTCAGGGAAGTTTTTGCACTTCAGAGTGTGAATTTACATGATGTCATGTATTCTGCAATAGCTCTCATTCTGCACCCCTTCCAAAATGGAACGAGGTACCCACAGGAAGACTGTTTGCATGGGAAGATACTGTAGAGAGTCTGTGTGCTCTGAATCTACATTCTAGCTTACCTTCCCACAGGGCTCCTTTGGTGCAAAAGTTGAAGTGTGTGAAATCAGTACTGCCAGCCATAGGGCAATTTTTGTTGATTTGTAATAAGATGTCACGTACTTCATATTAACAGACATGTTTCTGTAAATATTGATCCAAATAACTGAGACAGTTAAATTTTAAAAATTCTATTGAAGGGTTGAATTTCAGGGTGGAGTTATTTAAACATTTTATTTTTCAACACTGATTATGAATGAGATGTTATTTTTGCTATTAATACTTTTTGAAACCAAGGAGTTTTAAATTTGATTGTGGTTCATTAAATATAAGGTAAGGTATCCCAGTATTTCAGGAGAAATAAGCAATTGCACAGTGATTCCATCCCATAGCCAAAGCAAAAATCCAAACTGCAAAGACTCTTCATCAAGAGGCGATGATCGAGAGAAATGGATACTGATGCCCCGTTACGAGGTATTCTGCATTGTGTCAGAGCTAGTCTTATGCTCTGTACCTACTGAAAATATGTACTAGCAGTTTTCATAGGAGGACATCTGTTTTGACCATCTTGTCCTCCCTGGGTGAGATTCACCCTATCTACACAAAATTTTATACAGATTAAAAGCGATGATTCCATACAGCTAACTTCCTGATATAAAAACAATTCTTTAGATTTCTCCTCTTTCACTGCAAGAATCATATCAGTATTACCACCTTAGTCATAAAATAATTCATCTCTATTTTCCTGAGAAAAAATAATTTATTCAGAGAAAATCTTGAGGAATTGGTCTGATCTGTTTGGTATTAAATACTTGTTTGACAAAACAAATGTGCAGTAAACACTCAGAAAACAGGAGCCATGCCAGTTAGAATGATAAAAAATCATGTCGAAGAGATAAATGGATCATTAAGGAGAAGGTACTTGAATTTTCATTACAGATCGCTACACAATCACTAAAGGTTTCTGAACTTGTCTGGCTTGTTGCTCTTGTGTGCTCCTCCCACCTCTAACTGTTATGCCTAATATCCATACTTTCGCATACCTTTTTGAAACCTATACATTTCATCCTCTGAAGGTATCATTAAAAGATCCTTGTAACCATCAGAATTCATGAATTTTGATATGCACTGGCCTAAATTGTATAAGGAACTGTTTACTGAGTAATAATATCAGCATCATACCTAATGAGTCAGATCTTGCATTACATAATTGACAGTATATTTGTGAACATATGAATTTTAACTATAGCTTGGCAGCACAGGACCATTATTTATTTCAGCATGTTGGGCTACTGGGGAAACTAAAGCAGAGGGATGACTGAATGATTAGTCAGGATTTTTCCATTTCTGTAGACTTGTAAGTAAAATGCTACTGGAAGCCAAAAGATCTAATTATAAATAAGAGAGTATCTTTTTGTTTCTTGCTTCTTGTAGATCTATAAAATTAGAAGAATAATTTTTGCTACGCACCAATCTCCTGCAGTGCACTGAAGACTTAAATGCCCAAGGTACAGAAGTTATTTACTGCCAAGGCACATAAAAACTGTCCTGAACCAGTTAGATGACAGCTTGCTCTCCAGTGTTTCAGATTCAAGATGAAGCATGGATTATTTCCTAGGAAGTGCAGAAGTGGTACTACAAGGGCTGCTCTAAAAGTAATACCTCCTATTTTATTATGTTGGCTTATGATGTTAGAGATGAATGTTGGTGGTGTGGCAAAAGAGGTTGAACCTTCCTACCAATACTTTGTTACATTTTGCTGCCATGTGACAGATGGCAGCAGAGGGGCAGTCCAACAAAATTGGTGTCTGACATGGAAGTGCATATAAAGAAAAAGTGTGTCACTGAATTCCTCCATGTGGAAAAAAATGGTACCCACTAACATTCACTCGCACTTGATGAACACTGATGGAGACAAAAGAGTGGATGTGAGCATACTGAGATGGTTGGTGGTGCCTTTCAGCAGTGGCCACAGAGATAGTTGGTCACATCCGCTGGTGCAGATTTTTCCAAGTACAGCATGCAGGCTCTTGTTCATCACTGGTGTAAAGGCATAGTTAATGGCAGTGACTATGTTAAAAAACACTGTTTTGCAGCTGAGAAAATGCTCTATCAAATAGTGTTATTGTGCAAAATATGTATCAGCAGAGAGGTCTAGATTTAAATAAGATAAAAATTTAAGACTGATATTTTTTGTCATCTGTATGACAGCACTAGGATAAGACAGAAATATTCTGCAGTTGTTACTGGAAACTTTCCAGTTCTCAAGAAAGCCTGTGTCCCTGCCTGTTAACCCTGAACTCAGAGCTCAATTTTTGAAACAACATATTACCAGAAGATAATACGAAACAAATTGATTCCCCAGTCCAAAACAAACTGTAGTCTACAGGCACTTTCCTTTTACTACTTCCAGTTTTTAAAAGGGATGGTCCATACTTTTATCTTGGCAGTTCTTTTCTTTTTGCCTGTCTGTGTCATCCTGTGACAGTTGTGCCACAAAGATAAAGGAAAAAATGGTTTATCAGTAAATCTGGCAGGTACAACTTTGCTTTTGAACCCTCTATGTATAAACCTCAATGAGTTGCAAAATCACTCAGACAGAGAAGCATTACAGGAACCATCAAAATAGCATTAAATCACAGTATATTAGATTCACCTTTCTTTTCTGGGAAAGGAAGAGATTTATTTTTTTTTTAATACATCTGTCTTAAAGAGTTCAAGAAGCTGCAGTAAATCGATGGTACTAGAACAAGTTTCTGAGAACCAGAGATATCCTATTTGATAACCGCTGATCTTCAGATAAAATAGATATTCTAGCAAATACTAACTTGCACCCAACAGGGGACAGGATTGCTGTGAATATAAAAGCATTACGGTTTTATTAACTCATAATCTTTCCTTTCCCACCAGCACTGGATTTCAGACCTTTGAACAAGATACGGGTGACCACTATAGAAGGGTGGATGGGAGTAAGATTACTGTGTAGCAAATGTTCTTGCCCTGTTAAGTGTCTAGTTTCAAAACTATTAATTGAACAGCGTACTATATCTGGGAGAGAAAGAAGTGCCAAAAAGAGGTGGGAGGTAAAGAAGAGCCCCTGGCTATTGGCATCTCCTAATGTATAATGATCATATGCACAGTATATGCTTTGAATAATGGAAGTGAGTTAGAATAAATTTAAGCATTATCTTTCTTTTGGCTACATTCTAACTAAAAATAAATAAAGTCAACGGTTCCATAATTTTCCTGGCACTTTTATATTCTGTCCCAAACTGATGTTTAATGTTTACATACAAAATCACTACTTGTTCTTAATGTTTTATCCCAGAAATAGCTTCCTTAAGCTGGTGGGTGATCTACTCCCTCTATGTACCCGATATATTGCTTTACATCTGTTCAGGAATAAAAAGTGCTTCACAAATTCAAGACCTATGTTCTTGTTTCTATTATAACTTAGTTTTACATATGCATAGACAATGACTTTTTAAAATTATCTTAAAATTTTACATAAGATTTTGAAATTTTGGTCAAGTTTTATGAAAAAGACAATAAACTTGTACTTAAATTTCCCCTCAAATTTGCAGCAGCTGTCAATGCCATTGGTTTCATTTCCAGTTGGCTTACTCTTCTTTCAAACACACCTTGCACAGCAGCAGCCACTACAAGTCTCAGATATGTCTGGCCCCAATACTGGCATATTTAATTCTAATGAAAATTAGAATTGATAAAATCTTTTAAATAATGAGGAGTCAAAAAAAAAAAAAAAAAAGTAACAACCCTAACAAGCAAAAGAATGATGATAAATAAGTTAGTCTTACTGTAAGTTTATATTAGAATAATTTTGTATTCTATCAGCCTTAGCTAGACCTCTTGCAAAATGAAAACTGGGTCAACTTGGCCTTGTAAGGCTACTAACTAGAGAAGAAAAAAAATCTGATATTGTTGCTTAGCACTTTTATGTACTTTTCAGCTATAGATTTCAAAGTGTTTATAAAGCTCCAGAAATATAATTATCTCCATTTCATAGTTGAGGAAATTGAAAAGCAAAATTAAGTGGTTTGCTGAGGGCCACGCAGTGAATCATTTGAAGAGCCAAATTGTTACTGTAAATCTCCACACCTAGGCAATGATTATGCTGCTGTGACTCAGACAAGATATTATTCTAGAACATCAATTGCTGCTGCATAACCAGTGTCATACTCCAGCACACTCTTCATTATGTACAGATGCATGCCGGACTTTTTAACTTGTCTCCATTTTGTTCAGCAAGAAAGTACATGTTCTTCAGAACTCCCCCAGAATTTTCTTCTAAAGAATCTGAGCATTTAGAAAGGTTTTCCCTAAAACATCTAAAAGCAGAGTTTAAGAGTCTAACTTCATTTTGACAGCTAACTTGTATCCAAATTCAGCAAAACTATCTTACAAGCATATCAAAGCATCAATTTTTCCCATCCATTCCCCAGGGGCTCTGAGATAAAAGTCTGGGTGACCCTGCCATAAATCGTATTGGCGTTTATTTCTGAATCACAGAAGAATAATGGCATTTTCTGACAACTAGAAAATAAATAATTTTGGAGAAATATTTTTAATTCACTTGAAACGTGAGCAAGTTGCATCACTTCTAATTGTGTGCCGTAAGCTCTATTAGTGCTGTTGCAACTGCATGGTGTTTTATGAAACGGGAGCAAATTCTCAGTGCAGTTCAATCCACTGAGAATCTGCTGAATGAAATGAGGCATTTCTATACAGTATTTTTGAATAAGACTTCATGAAGAATTAGAAAAACAGATAGTGTGTAAGGTAAATCAAGTGGTAATGCATAGGAGGTATTTTTAGCAGCATATTCTGGGAAGGAGCTGTCATGCTGGAGGCATCTCAGGATGAGATTCATTGCTACAAACTTTCCAGTGACTTATTATTTCTACAATTTTGCTAATATTAGGCCACCTCCTACCCATCTGTCAGCCATACTCATTCTGATGTCTCATGTTCCCCTTTGGGCTAAGGTCACAGAATCACAGAATCATAGAGTTGCTCAGGTTGGAAAAGACCTTCAAGATCATCAAGTCCAACCATAACCTAACCATACTACTCTAACTCTAACAACCCATCACTAAATCATGTCCCTGAGCACCACATCCAAACAGTTCTTTAACACATTCAGGGATGGTAACTCAACCACCTGCCTGGGGAGCCTGTTCCAGGGCTTAACAACCCTTTCTGTAAAGAAGTTTTTCCCGATATCCAACCTAAACCTCCCCTGGTGCAACTTGAGGCCATTTCCCCTTGTCCTATCACCTGTCACCAGTGAGAAGAGACCAACCCCTCTCTCACTGCAATCACTTGTCAGGTATTTGAAGAGAGCAATGAGGTCTCCCCTCAGCCTCCTCTTCCCCAGACTAAACAGCCCCAGTTCCTTTAGTCTCTCCTCGTAGGGCATATTCTCCAAGCCCTTCACCAGCCTTGTTGCCCTTCTTTGGACCTGCTCCAGCACCTCCATGTCCTTTCTGTACTGAGGCGCCCAAAACTGAACGCAGTACTCAAGGTGGGGCCTCACCAGTGCTGAATACAGGGGCAGGATTACTTCCTTAGTCCTGCTCACCACACCATTCCTGATACAAGCCAGGATGCCGTTGGCCTTCTTGGCCTCCTGGGCACACTGCTGGCTCATATTCAGCTGACTGTCCATCAGCACACCAAGGTCCCTTTCCGTCAGGCAGCTTTCCAGCCACTCCTCCTCAAGCCTGTAGGGTTGCCTGGGGTTGTTGTGACCAAAGTGCAGGACCCGACACTTGGCCATATTGAAACTCATACAGTGTACTCTGGCCCATCGATCCAGTCTATCCAGGTCCCTCTGTAGTGCCTTTATACCCTTCGGCAGATCAACACGCCCTCCCAACTTGGTGTCATCTGCAAACTTTCTGACAGTGCACTCAATTCCCTCATCAAGATCACTGATAAAGATGTTGAATAGAAGAGGTCCCAGCACCAAACCCTGGGGGACACTGCTCGTGACTGGCTGCCAACTGGATTTAACTCCATTGACCACAGCTCTCTGGGCCCGACCCCCCAGCCAGTGTTTCACCCAGCAGAGCGTATGCCCATCCAAACCATGGGAAGCCAGCTTCTCCACAAGGATGCTGTGGGGGACGGTGTCAAAGGCCTAACTGAAGTCCAGGTAGACCACATCGACAGCCTTCCTTCATCCGCTAAGCAGGTCACCTTGTCATAGAATGAAATCAGGTTTGTCAAGCAGGATCTACCATTCATAACCCATGCTGACTGGGCCTGATCCACTGGTTGACCTTTAACTGATCCATGATGGCTCCTGAGATTACCCGTTCCATAACCCTCCCTGGCACCGAGGTGAGACTGATAGGTCTATAACTACCAGGATCATCTTTCCGGCCCTTCGTGAAGATGGGAATCACATTTGCAAGATGAATCTATGATACCCCATTCCAACTTCAGAAGTGCTTCAGAGTCCACAGCAGCTGAATTTTACCACAGAAGTGGTGCATTTTAGCATCCAAAAAAGGCCCCTTTGATAGCATCATGAGAATTCCTCTAGTTGTTGACATAACCAAAACTTGATTTTTTTTCTAAATCCACAATTAACTTTTGCAAATATTTTCACAATGATTTTCTTCTCTTCACAGATGTAGAAACTTTCAGACTAGGAAAAATTCAATGTGATAATGTCTCACCATCAGTGTGTGTAGATAATAAGATTTGTTTTAGAGAGACATTTGGTCTAATTTTAAAGATGACGAAGTATGGTGAGCCTATTGCTTCCTTCAAGAAACTGTTCTGATGTTTAATTATAGAAATCTGCATATTTTGCAAGATATAATTTGTTGAATACATCTGCAAAGGAAGAAGGCCCCATCTGTGAGGTGTCTTCTCTATCTGTTCATATAAATACATCACATTCTAAGACTCATTTGCCAATGTCTACAACAACGCAGTGATGTTCCTTTAAGTTTTGTCCTGGTATTACTTCCATATTTTTTGTGAAGTGCAGGTCTGAAAGGTGGACAGGGTTTTTCCAGTGTGGAGTATAGAAATGAGGCCTAGTTCCCTGTTACTTCCTTTTATCCACCAAAAGATGAATCATTGAGGTAATTTCTGAAGATCCACGAACATCCTCTTCTTAGGCACAGTCTTCCTAAATGTCTCTCCGAAAAGCATTGCCTGACTTTTGGTCTGTTTAAATATATTTCACTGTTTCTTGACCATCAACCAGCCAACACAAATCTGTTTATAAAAGTAGTTTATCTTTCTCATCTCTATGTGTTATCCAGTTTTGTAATTCACCAAAACCTTAACTGAATTGTTGGAAAAAACATGATACAGTATTGGATCAAACCTTGATCCATGGTCAGCACCACCAGCAACACTGTAACTCACTGATGTTTTTTTCATTACATAAGTCTGCTTTAAGGTCTGTAAGTAAAGCAGTTTTTAATCCATTTAATGTTACTTTTTAATCCAGTCTATTTGCTATAGGTTGCTTGGGGCTTTTCTTTGCTTGCTTTTCAAGAAGATCATATACGTTTGTAAAGAAAGCAGCTTGTACCATCAAGAGTACTGTGCTGGTATCACCTAAGTGGTACACTGTAAGTACAGAAGAAAACAATTTTATGTTTCCTCAGAAATATCTATTTTGCATGGCATGGTGGGGACAGATATTTCTCCTAGTCTCTCAAAGTAGGTAAATTAGGTGCTTGCAAGACAAGAGAAAAGGATGGGTACCTTTGCTTCCTACATTTAGAGCAGCTGGCTAAATTTAGTTGCTCGGCTTGTTCCTTTAAGACTCTTGGGTCTAAAATAATCTAAGTCCATTGATATGAATAAACTCAATCTTAGCAGTTGCTGCCTTACCTCTTTCTTTGTTACAGATGGCAAACTTTCGTTTCTATCCACAACATCATATGGGATGGATACATCCTCCTGTTTCATTCCAAGTGTGGAACAGAAATATTTATTAAACATTTCCGCCTTCTCTGCATCATTATTTATTATTTCCACCATCTGCATCTTCAGTGGAACTATATCTGACCTAAGATTCTTTTTGATGCTAAACTGTTTTTAAATGTGCCTTCTTGTTGTTTTAACCATATTGGCCACTGACTTTTAACCGAGTCGCTAATTTATCAATTACTCAAAAGTCTCACTATATAACTTATCCATGCTCAATTTCAATTTTTTATATAGAATTATTTCATGTTTTACATGACTTTATGTGTTTTAATCAGGGCATTTTGACTACTGTACACTTTTATGTGTAAGTGAAATTAGTTTATGTCCTTGAACAATTCCCAGTTTTCATTAATACTTCCTAATTAAAATTTACATTCCTGCTCAGCTATGTTAACTGATTCAAGCTTTGATAAACTAGCATTCTTAAACATCTGATATAGCCATGACAACTTGGTGTTACATACAGATCAAATTCATAAAGTAAATATAAGCAGACTGTGATCATTAGTCTTCAACTCTTCATGTTTCATATTGACAGGTGGGCAATAGGTATCTATTTGGACATCAAAATGATGTTCAGTTTTCAGTGTCTTTATGAATGATGCAGAATTTTTTATGCTCTTGTAGTATCTGCTAATATTTTAGAAGCTGTAGGGAATTTTGTTGCTGGCAAAAAAAAAATCTCAGCAAATATTCCCCAGTTTAAACTCCTCTATGATAGTACAGGGCTTACCCCACCCCTACTCCCCTGAAGCAAAGACGCTGAAGGAGTAGCTCATATCATTGTTTACAAGGCTCTATTTTCTTTGTAGTTTACACAGATTTCTACCCAGTTATGTTTTAACTCACACGCACTGGGTTCCTGTCACTTTATTATTTTTGACTCTTCAACATGCAACGTTGTATTTGGTGCAACTGTGGATCTCCAGTTCCTCCTTGTAAAAAATGAACCACTGTTCAGAAAAATTCCAACATTATGACATTTTACCAAGGTTCACAAATGCTAACTATGTGACATTTCTTCTAATACATGAATACAGCCTCTGTCCACTTACTACCAAAATGCTTGAACATGAGAACATGAATTTAGAGGTTCCTGCAAAATGTGTTTTTGGTACATGCCTAATTTCTTGATTTTGTCACATATCTGGTAACCTGGCTGTACACACATATGCATGTTTGCCATAATTTCCCTTCAACAGTATTCCATGCTTAATTTAATTCCCTTCTGACTACATTATGCTGTTTTTTCACTGGTTGGTATGGCTCCTACTAAGATGGTCAACAGGAACAATGAGTTTCTCATCCCTCTGGTAGGAAATCATCAACAGGCTGTTAAATGAAGCCTGACAAAATATTACTGTCAGCTTACATCCTGCTAACTTAAATCTCAAAGAGGCTTGAATTCAAATCCTTTGTCTTTGGTCAAAAAATTGTCATTTGTCCTCCTAGCCCTTGGAATGTCCTGCAGGTTCTTCTTAGTATGGTTTCAATAAAGCTGTCAACAAGAACTGCATTTTATTGTTCTACCGAGGATGCTTTCATGAACTTTTTCAAGGTTCTTCTGCTCTGAACTAGATACTCTATTTTTTATGAGTGTTAATTCAAAAGTGACTTCTTAAAATCAACCAAATAATATGAAGAAATAAAACCACTTAATTTACAGGTCATCATCTTGCAGGTAAAATGATCAATTATAAATAGATAATGTCTGACATAAGTATCATGAAACAGCTTGCAAAAAATTTGTAGATTGAATTTTTTTTTTGCCTAAACTATTAATGAAATAATTTTAAATGAAGAACAAAAGAAACCAAATTTGCACTTGGATAATTTGCAAATAGGAAAAAAGAAATAGATTTGTCAAATTAATTATTCATCATAAGTATTGGAACCAGATCTATTCTACCCCCTCTTTTTTTTTTTTTTTAAATCATTTACATAGGTTTTAAATTCTTAAAGTGGTTTGGGAAACTTAAAGATTAAAATCTGCTATAAATGCTTAATATAATGATAATTTATATATGACAGTGTAAATGTACAAACATACTGTACTTAGCATTGAAATAGGTAGTGGAGACCATGAGAGAATGGTTACAATAACCTTAACTCTCAAAAAAGGTGAAAGTCTTATATTTTTCAGACAGACTGAAGTATGAACTTGTTACCTGCAGTTTGAGGATTACTGCTGCAAATGACCCAAACCACAGCTTATGGACCCTTTGGCATTGTGTCTCTAGCAGGGTAATAAGAGCACTGGCAGGGATGAAATTGCCACACAGTCCTAGGGATATCACAAGGTCCTGATTTCCAGAAACGCTCATCTGCAGCTCCCTGCTTAATGAGCATGTATTTTTTTCTAAAGGAACTTTTCTAATTATGACCCAACCCAATAACAGCTGGCTGGATCAAATTTGTGCACAGAAGGTAAGCAAAGAAACAAACAGACAAATGTGTGAATACACTTAGCTCAATGAGCATAACTTGAGTGGGACTTCTTTCTTACATACAATCACTGCTTTCTGAAAACTGTAGTAATATCATCACACGTATCAAAATAGCTCAGATTCTGGCCTTCTTGTCCATAGCATTACACTCCAAATACAAACCTACTGAAATCATACAAAAGCTTACAGTCTGTAGCTTAGTTGCTACTAAAATCATAACTAGTTGCTAAATTTAGAAGAATAAATGTGATTAGTGAGATCAGTGATAGAAATAATTTTGAAGTCTGATAATAACATAAAAAAAGACCATAATAAAGATTTTCTTTTTTCAGATTTTTTTTTCCAAAACTAAGTAAATTTGGCATTGGCATAGAGTCATCTGGAAGAAATGACTACAAAACATTGAAGATAATCTAAAGATAATGTGAGATATAATAGGAGGCATGAATAAAGAAGGAAAGAGAAAGTGTTTTAGATATTAGTCTACAAATGCTCTTTTCAACTCTGTAGAAGAAATATAAAGCAATAAAAAATCTACAAAGGAATCATAATGAGAGGTACCACTGTTTGAATTTATTTATTGTTGCAACAGCAGTCTGATTTCATGAAGAGAACTGTGCAGCATCTCATACATGGTGTTGGCTAGGAAGCTTTCAAAAGTCTTTTAAATAGGAAAAAACTTCACTCTCAAGTATTCAGTCTTCACCATATGGCCTCATATTCTTGTTTTTATTTATTTCTAGACAAAAGTACACCTGGAATTTTCATACTTCTATTTAAAGTAGTCTATAATTTAGTTAATCTGTTCCTTTGTATTGTTAAGAGGAGAAAATTATCCCACAAAATAATTCTGTATTATCTAGCAGCTTTTGGTATTCAAAGGCTTGATGGGGAATAAGCTGCTCTCAGTGTGGCTAGTGTCCATGCTTCTTGGTCTAGTCGCTTGTCGAAAATGCAATTAGTCTGGAAGACTAGGGCTGTGGAAGCCAATGTACAATACTACATATAAGTTTGATAGTAAAATAATGAAGAGTACACTGAAGCAGAGCCAACGTAAGTTGTTTGGTGGCCTTTGGATGAGGCCTTAATTATTTACCATCTACAGATTGCAACAGTAAAAATGAGCTCGATAACAGTAGAGGAAGTATCGAGTCATGGAATCGCTTGAGTTGGAAGGGACCCTTAGAGGTCATGTGGTCCAACTCCTCTGCAATGACCAGGGACACCCACAGCTATATCAGGTGCTCAGAACCCCACCCAGCCTGACCCTGAATGTCTCCAGGGCTGGGGCATCCACCACATCTCTGGGCAACATGTTCCAGTGCTTCACTACTCTTCTCATATAAAACTTTTTCCTTCCATCCAGTCTAAATCTCCACTCTCTTAATTTGTAACTATTTCCCCTTGTCCTGTCACAGCAGACCCTGTTAAAGAGTGTGGCCCCTTTTTTCTTACAGTCCCCCTTTAGATACTGAAAGGCCACTATTGGGTCTCCCTGGAGCCTTCTCTTCTTTAGACTGAACAGCCTCAGCTCTCTCAGTCAGTCTTTGTAGGGGAGATATGCCATCCCTTGCATCGTTTTTATGGCCCTCCTCTAGATATGCTCCAAAAGGTGCATGTCTCTCCTGTACTTCTCCTTGTCCAGCTGAACCACAGCCTGCTCAGATGCTGTTGCAGACCCTTCTGCATTAGAAAAATCTGGGGACAATTACATTTACCATCTCCTCGCCCACCCCACTTCCCACCCTTCTTATACAAAATACAGCGAGTTTACAGGGGATTCAGGAAAAAAAACTAAGTCTGAACTTGCAGCTCTGGATTGGAAGATCAGAACTCCTTCACCCTTTTAAACTGTATAGGGTCTCTATCATTTAGCAACTGTTCACAGCAAAGGTCTGAGGAGTGAAGGAGGAGGTCAGGAGAAGGGAGGAACACTTTGCACTTCACCTGCAATAATTCTGCAAACCTCAATAAACAGCAAATTTTCTATACTTTCCTGAACACTTAATTCTACCCCTTTTTACTGGGCTTCTTCCTCCAAGGAATCTCACTGGAATGGAGTTTCATATGATAGACTGTCACTGATGATTAAAAGCTGTGTCATCATTGACCTTATGTACAACATCATTATTCACAGCTAACTGGTTCCCAGGTACAGAAAAGTGGTTTTGTCCCTATAGAAAAATGAGATTATAACATTTTATCCAGAAATTAAACCCGGTTTATTGATGCCTCATCATGGTTAGTGCAGTACTTAATTTCAACACGTTAAAGAATTAATGAGTCTCATATACACTTCCTATTCGCACTCTAAACTTGCATGGTTATAAAGTTGTGGGGTTTCAGGTTGATTCACTAGCTTGGGAACAATAAAATACAATTAATTGTTGCAACCACTATTCTAAATGAAACCTGCATCTCTAATGAGACTGAATATAGAACAAAGTTGCTGCGTGTTGTCTGCTGGCTTTCAAAGCGATCAGACTGAATTTCACCTCTTTCCCTGAAAATATGCCTCTGTTTTTAATTAAAAGGAGAGTGTTTTATTAAGGAAATACATGTGGGTGTCCTGCGGTTCTTTGCTGCATAATACCAAATCGCATCAAATGTTGTTCTGCATGTTTCTCTTTAAGCCTACACAAAGTTTTCAGTCCTGCTAGTGTCTGTTAATACACAGTCCTGGCAGATTTTCTTTTCTACATCAATCACAAATGGTTCAAAATTTCACATACGCAGGACAGTTTCTCAAGCAAGAAACAAGATAAAAGTCCCATTACAGACCAAAGCTATTTTAACACTTTCAACTTACCTTTTTAATAGAGAAGTAATGTCAGAATCATACATTATTATTATATCTGTTACAAGCATATTTTAATACTCAAAAATTTATTCCCAAAAGTGAAAAAACTTAAAAACAATAATAGCATAATTTTTCTAAATTAATAGAACATCTGAGAAACTTTCTCGGACAATATAATTTGGATGTTTTCAACATCACTTATTTTATTTCACAACAAACTTACATTTTATCACATGATTGCTTTCCCAATTATAGTGCAAAATAAAAAGCATCATCAAATAGTTTAATAGGTGCAGAGGAAAATGTAGTTTTGTTCATCAAATGATGCAGAAAATAACGTGACAACGAAAAATCTGTGTGTTAGGATGGGAAATTATTGCCATGGAGTTATTTATCCTATATCTCCTCAACAGAAGCAAGGGATGGAGGGCCCCCAGGTTCGATTATTATTTTTCTGATAAAGTGTTCACTGGAATAAATGGAAAATTTCCTCTTCCAGACAGGTTCTGCAGTCCTCCCAGTAAGTGTGCAGTCTCAACAGTTAAAAGACAAACTGCATTTATCCATGAAAACAGAAGTCCATGCTTAGGCTTCAGGGTAGGAGATTTAGGAAAAGAGACTAAAGGAAAACTGTTTGTATTTCTACCACAACCTACTCAGACATATACTAATAGAATTTTAAAGGGTCTGTACGCATCCACTGGTGCTCAGATGGCATGCTGATAAGTGCCTCCTGGTGATTTTCAGATTTCCGTCTCAGACGCTGGCCTGTGATTACCTCTATCTGCCTCACAATACAAAGCACTAATCTGTTTTAAAATAAAGGCTTGGGCCAGCACGTGTGGCAGAAAGCAGTTGGTCACCACTGCACACCGCAGTATTCTTTTGGGGCCTGCATCCAAGTCGCGTAGCCCAGGTATGCATTATTTATAGCCGTGCCTCCGAGTGATTACCTCCAGTTAACTTGAAGCTTCTCTTAAAACAAAGGTTGCTCTAGTCCTGCTCACCATTGGTGTGAGGCCCTCCTTGCTCCTGCTCTCCCCCACCGGTGTAAGCAGACATAGCAGCCCTCGGTCTAATTAGCTGTCTTTAAGGCAGGGCTAAGTGGGCTCAGTGGGGGGAAGAGGCTTTCTTGGGCCCCTCCAAGCCTCTCCTCAGCTCGGGCAGACAGAGCGTGCATGGCCTCCAAGAAGCATAGCAAACTCGCTGACATTATGTCCACAGGTTATCATTATCATCTTTTTTTTAAAAAACCTGATCGATCGCTCCTAACCACAATGATGCTTCAGGGCATCTCTCTCTCTGCTGGGGAGTGATTGACCATTGGGTATCATTAAAGAGGAGAGGCGAGGGGAGGGAAGGAGGCGAGGGGAAGACAGAGGCGGCTGCTGTAGCAGCATCGGCTCCAGCTCCTCCTTGTGCTCTCCTCTCCCTCCTGGATGCTGCTGACCTTTCACTCAGGAGCCAGTTGGAGCCAGGAGATTTAATTGAACAGCTTCCTCAGTTATGTTTGGGGTTTGGGTGATGGAGGATGAGGATACAGCACTGAGAAGTGGGAGGAGAGAAGGGGGAACAGAAAAAAACACCCAACAACTTTGGATGACATTCAAAGGCTAATTGCTGGGCTTTCCCTTGGCCTTTGCTGGGTTTAGGCTTGCACAGGGACATGGACAGTGCCGGGGTCGTCCTCCCCCATGCACAGGCACCTCTACCATCAAAGCTTCTTCCCAGTGCCAGCCCTTCCTTCAGCTGGAGGCAAGCTACAGTGGCTGCCCATGCTTCTTCTGGGTGAGGCTGCATGGACGGGAGAGAGTTGTCCACATTCCTCAGGCCTCCCTCATTGGCCTTGGGAGGGTGGGAGGGGAGAAAGAGAAAGCACTGCTTTATATAAATGCATACATACATGTATATGGATGTATAAATATGCAGATGTGTACATTAATGTCTTCCCATATTTTTAAAGTGACTGTTTCCTCCCTTTACAATAGAAAAAAAGAATGGTAAATAAAACCAGAGGAGACCCAGCCTGAGAAATTCAGCTGCTGTTCTCTCTGCTCCTCGTTCCTCTCACATTTACTCCTTTTCTGCTCTTTTGTTTGTTGCTGGGATTCTGCACCTCGGCAGTGCAGGCCACGCGTTTCCTGCTTCCCCACTTTCCTCCCCCTTCCCCCTCAATCCAGGCTCCCCCCTTGCCATTTTAACATAAGTAAAAAGGAATGAATGAATCTCAGCTGAGTTAAATGGGTGACAAGGGAGATGGAAAGAAGGAAATTCATCCCTTCTTGTCTTTGAGAGCAATTTAATTAGGCTCAGGCCCCTTGTGAGCGGGTAAGGGGAAGGCTGAGGATTGGCTCTTCTGGGCTTCCTCTGAAGGCAAAAGCGGCCTTGGACACACATACAGAGAAAGGATTTTTAAAGGATCATGTAAGAAGATCAACAGATAAGCAGCTAATTTTGTGTACTTAGGGAGCAAATGAGTGTGCGCGTTCCCAGAAGAATAGCCAGACTGATGGGATGAGAGGAAGAAAAATAAGGAGGAAGCAAGGAGAGATCTTAAAGTATTTCACTGTTACTGCTGGTCGCCAAAATTAAAGATTTATACTGCTTGATAGGGTACTCTGGCTTTCACAGCAACTGTGCGTGTGTACATATATCTATATATATACATATATCTATATATCTATATATATACATATATAGATATAGATTTTTTCATTATACAGCTCAGTTATTTCAAGAATTTTCATCAGAAAACCACTTTTGAACTAATTGGAGTCTGTGGAGAGGAAACCTCATTTTTGGTTCAAATGAATTTTCTGAAAATGTCATTTGATTCGGGAAATATGACTGATCTGCCCGATTTCTTGATAAGAAATGAAATGAGCCGTTGTCCTTCAGGATATCATAGACTTGAAATGGGGGATTTTATGGTTAATGCCATCAGATAGAAGTGTCCTACTTTGAAAGGAGAAGTCCATCAGCCCCAGGGAAAGGCTGAAGCCTGAATTTCTTCTCTAAATCCACAGCTGCAGTTAGAGCTGGCACAGAGCAGTGATAGATTTTTTTTTTCCCAAGCAATAATTACAAAGTACACAGTAATAAATAACAAAGTGATTAATAACAAAAAAGTTAATGCTTTTCCACCTCTTCATTTTAATTTGTATTTTTTTCCCCTTAGTGTTGTGGTCAGCACTGACCACAGAGGCTAAAATTAACCCCAAATATTGTAACAACTTATGTTTTAATTAACACACATGCTCAGAGAAAACCTATATCTGGAAATGGCTGACACACACAGGATCTCTTGGATGACAGTGTACAGTGTTACTTCCATTTTTCATGTGGGAAAACTGAGAAAGGCAAGATAAGTGACTTTCCCAAGGCCACAAAAGAAATTACTCAGAGAGACGAGAAAGTCCCACAGAGTCCCTGCACGAGGGCTAGCACCATTAGTTAGTTTATTTTCTTTGTAGCAGCATATATGCAAATAGAAATAGAGTCATACGGACAAGAGAAAAGACAAAGAGAAGGCCAAGAATGTGTAACCAACAGTTCCAAAAAAAGCCAGTTCAGGCAAACATTGAATAAATAATTTTTAAAGGAAGTATTAAATAGAAGCAAATGGAGTAACACTTGCAGTAGATTTGGATAGAAAATTAGATTACAGAAAAATTATTTGCAGAGATTTCCCAACCTAAAATGTTTTGATGCAAACTTCCAAGCACTGAAATTTGGACTTTTAGTTTTAGCTCATTTTGCCAATGCTGCAAGCATACTAGCTTCTATACAAGCACTCTACTTGCTGTCCACCATGTTTATGGCAAAACTCCTGTGGACTTTTCTAGAAGAAGGCATTTACAGAACAGCATATATTTTATAGTGTGTTACCACCATAGAAAGGTTGGATGCTACCAGAAGTTTTCCTCACTTGGAGGTGTCACACAGACAAAAAAAAAATCCAACAGAAGGAAAAAGAAGCAAAGAAAACTCAGGTGTTCAAATTTCACAGTCAAGAAATCATTAAGGAGTTACAGAAAACGTCTCATTTTGATAGAGGTTTTAGTGGTTTCTTTTAGTGATGCAGCAACTCATTAGTAGTTGAAAAATTCCCAGTTCTTTTACTGACAGCACTAAACTCGTTTGTCTGTATACAAACTCACTTCTCAATTAGTTGCTGGACAGACCATCTCTTAAATGCACAGAATGGAAGTAGCAAGATGATGTACTACTCTAACCTTTTCCCTGTTAAATGGAAACAAATGGGCCTTTCTACGATGCATCACTGATTATTCTCAGCGCTTCCTTATATTTCAAAATAATGTCATGTTACAGCTTTGCTGGGGCTCTTACAGGAGAGAAATCTAAAACATGCTAGAAACATCTTACTCCTCCTAAAACCACACAACAGTGCACTCTTCATGTTTTGCACCTTCTTATTAGACATGAAAATATAGACAGATGAGACAAGACTGAACAGCGGTCCATAGGAAGACAAGTCCAAGGACGGCTGTTTACAGAGAGGATCTCTGGCTCCAAAATGTTACTCTGTCCCGTCTTCGGTCTCTGCTAGGTTTGGCCTGCTTAAATCTGTTATTCAAGGGCACGGTTCCTGGGACTGCTTACTGTGAGCACCCTGAAGTATCAGGAAAAAAAGAAATCTGGTAGCATTTTGCATGAATAGTGTTTCAATAATACTGTATGTGTAAGCCTCATTCTGCCTTCTTTTCCCTTACTAGTTTTCAATAGGTATGACAATTCTGGATAGCGTGAAAAAAAATCCTACGTGAAAGAAAAATATTTCAGTATTTCTCAGTCAGGACAAAATCATATTGCACTACATAACTTTGACAGTCAAGAGTAAGTATTACAGATGGAAGAGAGTTATTAGGTCATCTAGACTTGCACAGGATTGTTCCCCACAGTATATTCCCCAATTCCAAAACTAGACTAGTTTTAATTGACACTGGCAATGGGCTTTCCATCATGTTCCTTAGGAGACTGTTCCACTGCCTGAACTCAGTATTAAGAAATACTTCCTGAAATTCATCCAAAGTTTCTGTTGTTTAATTTTGCATTGCACCAAGAATATATGCCTCCTTATACTGCATTCTACAACATGAGACAAAAACTACCACTAGTTTCCCCAAAAAGACATTTCTGCTTATGAGCATGGAATGTGTGCTTTTCATTGGATGGATAAATGTATATGATATACAGCATTCTCTGAGCACAACATACATTTGTTTTGTACAACAACTGCTGAATAAAGAGCAGGCCCAAAAGAATTACAATGGTGGAGACTTTGATGTACGAATAGTTAGAAGAGCAGAAGAGAAGAACACATAACTCAGCCTCAGATTGCACCCTCAAGAAATCATGTTGAGATTCCCAACAGGTAAATACCTTGACAAATCCTTACTAGTTTGATGAAAGCAGTTTGCAAAAATACAGAAAGAGTACAGAGTGGATAACACAGCAGATAGATCAGTTTCTTTCCCTACACTTTTACAGTACGCTTCCACTAGAGTAATGTTCTACTGCACCTAGTATCAATTAGATTAAAATACATCTACGAATATTACAAAAATATACACATATATATATAGTTACATAGAAAATGCAGTCAAAAAACACTTTCAGTCATAGCACAGGTATTGTTTGTTTTTGTGTTTTGTTGTGTTGGGTTTTTTTTAATCTTAAAAGCACTATACAAACACCAACTAAATAAGTAATCAGTTTACTTTTAGAGACCCCTGTAGAGCAGGTAAACATTATTCCCAGATGGAGATAGAGGGGATCATTCTGATAAGTACTGAGTAGATTGCTTCTCAAGACTTCAGAGAAAACTGAAAGTACATGGATTTTTTTTAAGGCCACAATGTGACAACATGGTGCATCCAGCTTTGTCTTCTCTGTACCAGCTCAAAAACTGTTGAGACCACACCACACAAAATTCTGAACTTGCATAAGCTCACACTGCCACGTCAAGGGTGATGAAAATGTTTGAATAGTTTAATTCTGTAGTAACAGGCTTTATACCAGAATATGTCATCTGTCCTCACCGCTTTAGCTTGATGCTAGCCTAGGTGTTGTCTGTCCTCTGACAAGAAAACAACACAAATGCTATATAAAATCTTGAAGCCAACATAAACCTTTGTTTAAATGTCTCATTCTGCTGATGTCCATGAACAGTATGGATCAAATCTGTCGTGTAAGTGCAGGTATTTCAGTAGATCACACTGACTGTTTACGAACATGACTTTTAAGGAACATGACACCAAACCTTTAACATTGTAGGCCATAAGAATATTCTCAGGACAATCAAAGCAATGTGATGTAGTGCTGAGAGCTGTGACCACAGCGCTGACTCACTGTGATCCAGATGGTTAGTGACAGACAAATTTGGTGCAAATGATTGAATGTGCAGGAGGCCTGTTTCCATTCAAGCATGGAAACATAAAAATGGTAGAAAAATCATCATGGATGCTACAAAACAATGAAAAGTTCCCTGTGAACACTATTTATGGTTGCAGTGCAGGTGGTGTCTGACTACTACTTGTCTTCAACTAACCGCTGTATCAACAGTTGGTTGAGTATAAAGAATCAGAGAGTATATAGCCAGCACCCACTCTACTACTCCCGTGTTTAGCATCTTGCAATGCAAAGCACAAGCTACTATAAGTAGCAAGACTTCTGGTGATGTGCACCGGGCAGAGGCTGAAGAAGAGGAGCAGAGGCCAGAGAACAAGCAGCAGAACTTGAGATTGATTTTTAAAAAATAAAATAAAATATGTATCTGTAGAGTTAATTGCCACTGTCCTTTGAATAGCTGTAGTTAAGGACATAATTGCTTTTAATTAAGCCACATTGCATTTAGTTGCTTCAAATTCTGATTATTCTAGTGTCTGAGTAGCTGCTCAATTGCTTGTCAAGTGAAACATAAGTACTAGTAAGGCTGAAAATAATACGTTGTCCAGTGGGAAAGCACTAGCAACAGGAGGCATTGTTTGTTAGTGAGAAGAAAGGAATATAGATTTCCCAGTTATATGAATTTGTAACAATCTGAGAAGTAGGGATACGCAAAGTATGGGCATTTGTAAGAAAAATGAAGCCTGTCTTCTTCCACATATTCTTAGCCAACTCTTAGACATTCCAATAGCTTCTGTTATGAAGACTAGGCAGGGGATCTCCTGCCATCTACACCCACCTGTGTCATTCTTACCATCCCTATGCCTCTCCTAGCCACATGTTCATAATGTTCCCCCAGAAATCTGCTGCTCTTCTCACTCTCTGTGAGCTAGTCTGTGTCATTCACCTGAAATAAGAGACATTGGTTTGATACACAGCAGCAGAAAGGCGGCAAATCACCTGCTAAGGAGAAGGGAGGCTTTGGAGAAGCAAGGGAAATGAGGAGTAGTAAGAACCTGATGGTTGTAGGAGACTTTCAGACAGACTTAACCACCTCATGTGATTTCACCCTTTTTAGGTTTAGTTTCCAAGTCCTTTAATTTCATCTGCAATACTGATTGTGCGTCTATGTCTCAGTTCAGTGAAAAGCTACTTTGAAAAATGATTGAGGTTTGTAGCACAAACTATAGACAGAGGTCTAGCACTAGCTAGACTCTATCTATACTGAACTTCAGTGCTCAATACAGATGGTGGATACATTCCCGAAGCCTGTGCATTAATTTTTAATGAGCTTTGAAATCTTTTCAGTAAGAATTTACAGAAACCCTGGTTCATTTTATAGAATATACCTTTGTACACTGAGTAAAAGTGCCTAATTACAAAATTGAAGAGTAATACATCAACTCATGGAGTCTCAGTCACAGCTAACAGTAACACAGCGATCACACTAGCATTTTGTCAAAGTATTCAGGTTGTTCTGAAAGTAATGCCTCCTATTTATTTCCATGGAAACTACAACAAATACAAACAGCACAATTACACCATTTGATAGAGCAAATCCTCAGCTACATAGTACTATTTTTCAGCGTATTCACCACCATCAGCTATGCATTTTCACTAGCAATGAACAAGAGCCTGCCTGCCATGCTCATAAAAATCTGCATGGCCATCTGGAACATGACTTTTCTTTCACATCAGCATTGCCACCGTTGAAAAGCAACACTCACCACCTCACTGTGGTCATATCCACTGTTTGGCCTCCAGAAACGTTCAGCAAACATTGATAAATACCAATGGTTGCTATTTTTTTTCTGCATGGAGGAATTCAGCAACACATCTTTGCTTCAAATGCACTTCCATGTCAGACACCGATGTGTTAGACTGCCCCTCTGCTACCATCCGTCACACAACAACAAAATGTAATGGAACATTGTTGGGAAGGTTTAACTTTTACTATCATAACACCAACATCTGCCTTTGACCTTATGGGTCAGAGTAAAATAGGAGGTATTATTTTCAGGGCAGCCCTCATAATTCATTTTTACTGGAATATAGCATTCTTAATAATAAAAGGAAGTATTCACAAAGGTCAACGTACATCCAAATGTGAGAGAATTAATTTTACCGCTTATTCAAAAATTAAAACTAAAAAGTCACAGCAGAACTCTAAATTGGTGGTATATGCAATTGGAAGACAAAAATGCCCCAAGTGTCTCTGTGCAGTCAAAATCTAAAAATGGCACCTAGACCTCTTATCTTTATCTTGTGCGCCAAAGCACCTAGGAAGAAGGAATCACAAAAAAACAATTCCATTTTTTCTTCTGTTCCTTCTCCAAGTGAGCACCACACAGAAAACTACTTGGTCTCAATGATGATTTTCTTACTTAAGAGCTGTTTACTAAGCCCTCTTCAACTACCACCTCTGAAAGGGCTCTGCAATACAACTGGAAACTTAAGAATAGCGCACCTTGACGATAATAAAATACACAGAATAGCAGACGAGATTGAACAAGTGAAGTATGGAGCCCAGTCTGAATGACAACCTCTGGAACCTCTCCTTCTCCTTGCTGGACCTGTTAAATCTGCTGTTAGTGACTGCCTCAGGGAAGATAAGGCAACTTTGTGTGTGTCCCTGTCAGGATCAATAGAGCAAGGGATTGAATACCCCCATTTGGATGCCTGGAGCAACCTTGTGACCAAACTGGGGGAAAAAAAATATGAGAAAGAATGCATTTAACTTATCTTATAAAGAACATATTTTCCAAAATCTAATCTTCTAAGAATCTGAGTAGCTTAAGGGTTTTGTTTATATTTTTCATTTAGGAGCCTCCCTAGGGTCTTTTCTTTGCCAGAAGCACAGTGGGCAAAATCAGGATCTTTGGCTTCCCCAGTGTGCTCAAGAACTCTATGGATAATTTAAGCTTTCCTACTGCAGTAAAACAGAAAGTTCATAAAAATAAATAGAGTAATACTTTGCACTCATTTCACAGGAGGCTTGTGCTTCACAAAAGCTATTCAGTGAAACATCTCTTAGAAGTAAGTGTTATTTTCCCATTTCACAGATGTGAAATGGAGATGCAGCACGTGTCAAGACTGTCTGAGTCATTGAGGACCATTCTTCAAAGTAATAATTTTGTTTTTTGGAAGTCATGACTAATTCACCTTTATGTGACATGTCACCTTGGCCTTGGAAAACTTAAACAAGTAATGCTTAAACAACTTAAAATATGGATATACGGACTGTGAGCAGTACTTCTGCTGATGCAGTTCCTTACTGTTATCCTCACCTTCCCACATACACAGATGAAAAGAACATACACCTGTCCCTCAGCCATTATAGCTGAAAACAGAGCAGCAAATGTGTTTGATTTCCATTCAGCTAACTGTTACCAACTAGATATATTTCACATCTCTGCAAAAAAAGCTCCTCTATGACCAAATGTCTTCTGAAAATGAGATTTTCATGCTCCTAAGAACTGTATTCAGCCTGTCTTTTTTGGTGTAAATCTCTGAAAATTTAATCAAGTGTATAGTGCAGAACTTCCAAAATCCCAGTCACTCATTTGAGAATTGATATCAACAGAAAGCTCAGACCATCAGCATGATCTCAGCAACCACTGCTTCAGTAGCAGAAACATGAGATGTCAGTGTTTCTTTAACTGTGAATTATGAAGAGCTACCTGGTAATGCAGCTCTTGCTTTCTCTTCCTCCAGATAATAAATTATATTAATTGGTATAAAATTATATAACACCTAATAAATACTTCTGCTTAATTACTTGCTCATATGAGCAGTTGCTGTAGTCAGGACATATAACCCTCACAGTAGCTAGTGGGGAAGGTGATGGTCTATATGATCTCAAGAGAAGATCTAAAAGTAAGGATATTCTTTCAATAATGATTAAATATACAGTCAAAACAATGTCAATAACAAGGAATGGGATAATTCTTTCATTTTCCTTCCACATTTATTTATTATTCCATTCATTTGATAATGTCCAATCTTCTGCAGAAGCATAAAGGATGTAAAAGAGAAAAAGGTTTAAAAGAAATTCAGAATATATCAATAATCAATATAGTTTACTTTGTTTAATTGAGACTTTCTTTATCATGATGGCAACTTTATAGAGATCTCTCTCAGGAAGCTAATTTAGCTTCAATAATGGATATCTTAGTCTATAAGACTAATCTTCATTACAGGAGACACAGTGATATAAAACTTAAATGCCATCCAAACTTGTTTCAAAGAAGTTTAAAATCAAGACAAGAAGAATTTAATCTTGGAGTTTAATCACTGTTATCATGCATTCAGGAACAAAAGATGTGAGTTGAATATTTTTTGTTGAAGACAGAAGGACAGCTATACCAGGTTAACACAGTTGCATATCTAATGCATTATACAGTTTTTCAAAACAAGATTCAACTCACCTCACTTTAAATATCTATATGTTAGGCATCTAAAGGTACATGTCTACTACCTCTACAGTCAAAGGAAACAGGCAACTAAAGAAAACAAATTGATTACATCATTAGCTGTACGGAGAAATTAAAATATGGGGGAGACTAATCTCACTGGAAGTGTCTCTGTATTCATTATAAATGGAATCTAGAGAATGGCTAGATGATCCCTTAACACACGGATAAAATTAGAGAGTGTTGTTCTCAAGAGCTGACAATATCCTATTATTTATAGGAATGTAGAAATAACGCAGGGAGAGGACAGGCTAAAATGTCTATGTTCCCTAACTCCTGTTCATTTATCATAGAATCATAGAATGGTTTGGGTTGGAAGGGACCTTTAAGATCATCTAGTTCCAACCTCCCTGCTATAGATAAGGACACCTCCTTCTAGACCAGGTTGCTCAAAGCCTCACCCACCCTGGCCTTGAATGCTTCCAGGGAGGGGGCATCCACAACCTCTCAGGGCAACATGTTCCAGTGTCTCACCACCCTCACAGTAAAGAATTTCTTCCTAATATCCAATCCAAATCTACCCTCTTCCAGTTTAAAACCATTTCCCCTCGTCCTGTCACTACCTGCCCTTATAAGAAGTCCCTCCCCAGCTTTCCTGTAGGCCCTCTTTGTGTACTGGAAGGCCGCTATAAGGTCCCCCTTCTGAGAGAGCCCCAGCTCTCTCAGCCTGTCCTCATAGGGGAGGTGCTCCAGCCTTCTGATCATTTTCGTGGCCCTGCTCTGGACCCACTCCAACAGCTTGACGTGCTTCATGTGTTGGGGGCCCCAGAACTGGACGCAGTACTCTAGGCGGGGTCTCACAAGAGCAGAGTAGAGGGGCAGAATCACCTCCCTTGACTTGCTGGTCACACTTCTCTTGAAGTAGCCCAGGATATGGTTGGCTTTCTGGGCTGCAAGCAGACATTGCCAGCTCATGTTGAATCTTTCATCAACCAACACTCCCAAATCCTCCTCGGGGCTGCTCTCAAGACATTCCCTGCCCAACCTGTGCTTGGGCTATCTTCCCTTATCTTCCACTTTCCTATTTTTATTCAGTACAGGTGTTGAAACAGTCTAGAGTCCATCTTATTTTAAATAATTGTGTCTCTTGATAAGGTAATCTGACTTTAATGGTATACCTTTAACCTGTTTCCCTCACTGGTTCTTCCTGCTTCTCTGACTAGTTCTGCTTGTCCATTTTCCCTGAAAGCACTAAATCCTTGCTCTTCTTTTCCAGTGTCTTCTCCAAGTTCTTCCTCTTCCTCTTGACTATTCTTTCAGCACTTTCTGAATGACACTTGATTTTTTTCACTGCCTCCTTGAAAAAGTAGTCTGTATGCTGAATGCCATCCAATTCTACATCCATATGTGAACTAAGGTCTCTATTTTAAATATATTGTTCTATCACCATCTTGCTGAAATTACAAAAGCTGAATACAATCAAAATAATCCAGAAATAGAAGAGTCAGTGGACGCAAAACTATACACTGCTATGCCTTATTAAAGAAGGCTCTACTGTACAATGGTTATCATTAGAAAGGGGAAGAAATGTCAAATTATTAGAGGAAAACCCTTTTTAAAGTTCAAAGGGTTAGGAAGATGAATGACAGTTTAATGCCTATTACTTAAAATGCCCTTAGGTAGCCTCAAAAATTTCTTCCTTGCTTCCTAAGCAATGCAGTTTGATGTCAGTCCTAAAGTAGCATCTTCAAGAAAATGAAAAAAAAAAAAGCACAATTTCAGAACTGCTTAACTGCTTTTTTATTCTAGCCCATAGCCACAGACAGTACATAACAGCAGGTTTCTGGCCTGCAAATTACTTCCACCTGGTTCTACCATGTTGGTAGAAATCACAGTGGAAACCTCCAAAGGAAGCCTCAACTCACTGAAAGACCCCACATGTCAACAGTGGCATGAGTGGGATAGTTCAGAGACAGCCCGTAGAAACTCAAGATTATAGAATATTATTTCTCTTAAGGATTTCCTTTCTTATTCATCTGAGCATCTTCTTCTTGCTCCCAAGGCTTGGTCCCAGGTCATATCTAACACCATTCAGAACTTCAGCCATGTTGGCCTTTAAAGGTAATCCAGCATTTGAATTCATTGTAGTTTAATCCAGTAGGCAGCCAAGCATCACACAGTCATTCATTCACTCTCCTCTAGTTGGATGAGGCAGAGAATCGGAGAAAGGTTAAAGTTGTAGGTTGAAATAAAGACATTTTAATAGGACAGAAAACAAAGGGAAAATTACTAAATAATAGTAATAATAATAGAAGATGGATACAGAACAAGTGATGCACAAAATAATTGCTCACCACCTGCTGGCCAATACTCAGCCACTCTCTAGCAGGAGCATCCCCCCAGCACAAACCAACTCCCTCAGTTTTATTGTTCAGCATGATGCCATATGGTACGGGTTACTCTTTCGGTTACTTTGGGTCAGCTGTCCTGGCTCTGTCCTCTCCCAGATCCCTGTGCACATTCAGCCTCCTAGCTGGGCAGTACAAGTAGCTAAAAAATCCTTGACTCAGGGTAAACACTGCTCTGCAACATCTAAAACATCAGTGTGTTGTAAGTATTGTTCTTCTCCTAAATCCAAAATGCACCCCCAAAACCAGGACAAGACTGAACAAAACAAGTTTGCCACATCACTTCACTCCACATATCAAAAGTGACTTGGATGACAATGCAACAAACCACACCAGCTGAAACTTCATCACAGTGAACAGTTTAAGTTGTGCAAAACCAGTACAGAATGTCAAGGAGAAAAGCCATGTGGATAAACTCCACTAATTACACTGGGATCTAGGTGTATGTTGTATAAACTGTATGTTGGGTCTTTCCAAACCTTTGCAGTTTCACTAGCATTTATGAAAGGCTATAGTCAGCCCTAGTATATGTATTGCTGTCATTTTGTTATGTGCTCTGATAATTATCTAAAAGAATAATCTTATGTTATTGTACTAATTCACAAAATATCAGGGTGATGTTGACTCTTCTATGCTTAGTCTCCCAAGGACGATGAAATAAGGGATGGGATATGTCTGTGGTGCTCTGAGCTGAACAAATGCTCCTTGTAATTGTCCAAAACAGGAGACTGTTAATGTGCCTCCAAGATAGACATCTAGAAAGTAAATATCTAATGTTAAGTAAAAAAGACACTTATGATAAGTGCTGCTCTACTTATAGTGAATTTTTAAGAGAGAGACTCCTATGGAAGCTAAAATAAAATCAGTTACCTATCTCATATGTAACAAGTCAGGTCTGAACAAGCTATGTGAATATCCCCCCTGTAAACTATAGTGAGCAGTTGATAGAAGACAGGGAAAATGTTCTCTATTCCTGGCTTGGCAACTCTGCAACTGATACGTGAATTCAAGGAAGTCACTTAATTCTCCCTGTGCCTCTGTTGTGTTTTCCACATTTTGCTTCCCTACCACAGAGAGAGAGGGAGAAGTCTATTCTTCAGTCAGCACTTTGGAAGTTTTTACTTCTAAAGTGAATTATGTAGCAGCCAAAACATATATTTGGTGTTAAGGAATGTCATGAACGTATCAATCCTTCAACCATTGCATCGTGAATATACGTATTCTTTCCAGTTTTATGTCCTTTATTTCAAAACCTATGATTTTTCAGGCTGGGCTGCAGTTAACAAGCCACCAGACTCTCAACATGTTTTGTAGAGTCACAGAGTTCTGGAGCACCGCAGTTCAGGACAACATTGAGCAATACTTACAATATTCAAACCAGGTAGTTGCACACATGTAAAGAACCTACATGTTAAAAACAGAAGGAAAAAAAAGAAATCAAGAAAAAGATTTATTTGCCTATTAGTTTTTGAGGATGATATTTCCCCTCCCCCCCCCCCCCCCCTTTATTTTCTGGGATACATGCACAGCATAGTATTCCAATACTATCAATATTATATTACTTGCATTGTGGAATTTAGAATGACAGGAGAATGCTTGCTGAACTGTGCTGTAGAGTCTATGTGCTTTTTTCATTGCTAGATATCTTTATAAGTGCCTAGAATATCTTTCTTAGCTATTTTTAAAAGAAAATATATTTATTATGTAACTGCTTACTGTTTGTCAAACAATGAGGCTGTCATTTTGTAGAAATGTTGAAGAGGGAGGGGACAGGAGGGAAGGTAAGCATCCAACCAATATTAGCTCTGAAGTGCTGTGTAATTGTAAAGGGCCCTGGGCAAAAACAAAACATAGATGTGCAGTAGTCATGGCACATCTTGTCTTAACTTGTCTTTGTTAGTGTAAGTGAAAAGGTTAATGCTGTTCAATTCTGTCAACACAGAATGAGGCACTGCAGCACCTTTGAAATCTAAACTTACCCACAGTGCAACTGATGTGATTCCTCAGAGAATCATATTATTTACAAGTTAGTTTAGTAATATGAATGCCAATTAACCACGTGCTGATGTATTGTATATTAAAAAAAAAAAAAAAAAAAACCAACAGATTGCTTTTAGTATGCTTATCACAGGGAAAAGCTTTGCTGCTGTCTACCAGCAGCATATGGTAAGGTCTCAGCCACCTACTAGCCATAAGGGCTTAATCCTACTAGCCAAGATAGATACCAGGGATGGGTCCCTGAAAGAGGCTTGAATAGCATGCCTAGCAGTTCTAACAAATAAAGCTGCCTTTAAAGCAAAATAATTGATCATGACTTAAATTCAATGCCAATTAAAAATGTCAGAGGCTGTTTCTTGACTGCTTTGTACTTTGTGTAGTCAGTTAAATTCACAACGAAGTGCATGCAAGTAAGCTGCCAAAGTATCCATGTTTGACACAGACATGGAAAAAATACACATGGTTACACAGTTGTAGATCAGGGAAGAGGTAGGCCCTCAAGTTTTAGGGACACATTTTTCACCAAGCAGATTTCCACAAATTCAGCTCACCTTATTCTGTGGTATTACCTGAACTGTAAATCAAAAACTTTGCAACCAAAAGTGGAATAAATATTGGTGCTGACTATCTGCTATTTGCTTCTGAAACTCTGACTGCATCAGACCATTCTATCCCCTGGTCCTACCAGAATAACTCTTTATAATATACATGCATTAATCTCAGGTAGTATGTAACAAAAAGGGCTGCAGTCTCTCCTGTGCACACCTTACCCTACGGAATTGTGGAGCAGTCAGCCTACCAGCCATGTATGGCCAATTTAGAAGTCCCAGGGTGACAGATCATTGCATCACTGCCAATGTAAAACTAAGCACTTGAACAATAGTATTCATTTTTACCGATTAAAAGACTCCAACATTTAAGACCTACACATAGATATTTCCATAGATCTTATATTAGCTTATCCATATCTCTTCACAGCAAACAGCCCTCATGTAGGTAATGTGAATAAGAGGTCAATATGAAAATGTATTTCTGTATCATTGCTGCTTACTCCAGAGTTGGAAGCGTGGCCACAGCCACAGGCGTACCTAGCTTGCATAGGGTGATTATGACTCTGAATCTGCATAATGCTTCTGGCTCCATTCCCAAATCTACCCTGTGTGCTAGCTCATGCAGGGCTGGCAGAGAATTACTCCATGAGGCATAGACAATACAGAGGGCTCTTGTTCTTCTGCTCCTCTGGTGATGCCTCCCTTAATGCATCATGAGGTCATGCAGACTCCAGACGGATTTCTTCTACCACTATCTAAATAAATAAAATGTCTTATTTCTGTCATCCTCACTCTGAGTTTGATTTCAGAGGATTTCAGTTTTCTGCATCTGAAAACACGAATATGCCAAGAAGTGGATCCAAAACTACCTTTCCTATTTTTATAACAATTAGAAAAGATTAAAGGTTCTTTTGAATCATCTATTACCTCTGTTGTACCACTGTCAGTCTCCAAAATACAATCCACTATTTCAAGAATAACATGCATTTTGAGATTATCAGATTTAGAACTCTCTGCCTGATTTCCAGAAAAAAAATCAAGTAGTAGAATCCCATTAAATGTATTCAGATCAAAGGTATCTTAAGCTGAGCACTTAAAATAAGAAAACAAAATAAGTCTCCACCCCACCCACTCGTCTAAAACCTTCAGGAAGTGAACATTTTTCCAAATCTATTTACTTTAATTCTGCCTTTGTTCATATTTCACCTGCATTTTATTTCAAAGTGCTTCATTATTAGAAAAACTATGAGTCACAATCAAGTTATTTTGATCAAAAAGCAAAAGTTCTACAACATTCCTCCTGTCTCTCAGAATGCAAAAGATGGATCAAGTCTCCTCCTCAACAATGATCCAATCTCCTTTATTTTGATGCTCTCCATTCAGCTTTCCTTGTCTAGAGTAGTTCTTTTGATACGGTTGGAACCCATCCTTACAGACCTACCTGAATTGCTCTTTGGACTGTTAACTGAGTGAAAATTCTATTTACATTCAACGCCAAAATAAGAATTGAAGCAAACAGTGACGCGTTTGCAGACAGGAACAAGTTAAAAGCACCTTCAGACCTCCACCTTCTTTTCTCAAAGAGAAGATTGGTCCTCCTGTTTGCTGTTGACATCTTTCTGAAACAACTTTAATTTCTCTTGCTATTTAATACATGTCAGAGCACTTGACGACACTCGCAATCTCTATTAATCAAAGCCAAGGTGGTTGCCACAGCCTGAGCAGAATTATAACCCTCAAGATTCAGTCCCCCCTCAAAAGGGAAAAAATGGCGGCAGTTTGCCTGACAACAGGGTAAACAGATTATTGTGTTATTGCTGGCTGATTGCCGGAGTTATTTTGGAGCTCCATAATTCGTTTAAAGAGATTTTTGACATTTATGAAATGACTTCTATAATCAACTGACAGTGCAATATCCTATAATTGTTCAATTAAAAATGACTACTAGTGCATTCATTTATTAGTAGAATCAGATAATTGTCTTGCCACTAAAGAGTACTTCACACTTAGCGCATCAAATGAAAATGTTTGAGTATAAATCTGTGGCACAGCAGCCAAAGTCCTGGGGATTTTTCAAGTGAAGGTGTAATTATTACAGGCCTCTGAAGTAAATATGGTTTCATGTGATAATCTTTAAATGGATTGCATGTGTCTTACAAGACACACTTCTGCATAAACTGTCACATCTGGTGAGATGGACATGAACAGGTTTTCTGTGGCAGGTGAGATTCATGTCATTTGAAACAGGATCAGCACGAGAACTGGCATCCAAATCACAGAGCTGCACTCCCTTCCTTCCTTCCACTCCTCTCCTTCCCCAGCTCCGTTCTTGGGAATGCACGGCTCTGCTGAACGCAGGTGGCAGAGGACGGGTGCACAGGTGAATCAGTTTTGCGTGGGAAATTTGAAAGCAGTAAGAATTCATAAGCTGCACAGCCCCACGCACAGACGCATGCACACTCACACCCTGGGCACCTGGGAGAGATCAACATCTCCATTAAATGTCTGGTGATCTTCAGATATATCTGAAGTCCACTTGAGGTCACTCAGCACCTTGAAACACTTTTGGAATACAGACTGTCTCTTTAAAATTGAATGTTTTAACTTGCATTATCCAAACCATCTGCTAAGCAAAATCACAGATCAATTTTTCATTAAATAATAAAAACGCTCCATACAGCAAGTAGTTAGAGATCATATGGAAAACTGTGTAAGCAAATCACTGAAAGGCAAGCACCAGCAGCAACCCCTTCACAAATATAATGATTTTTTTTTAATTATCTCTCTGTTTCTAAGGACAACCTTCCAGAATTCTTGGCTAAAACTCACAATTTATATTCAGATAAAAATAATTAAAGAAATCCAGCGCATGGTCACCAGATGGAAGATAATACTTAATTTGTGGCTGCTACAGTATACTATTTAGTAGTGTCATCTCAGATTCTCAGCTGAGCTTAAGCCCCGCTCCCCCCACACTCCCTCCCCCACCACACACCAGTCTGATAGCAGAACATAATGCTTCTTCACCTCACACTTGAGCTTTTCTATATTGCCTTTCATCCAATGATCTTCAGATACTTTAATGAACCAATAATTAGCGAATTATTCCTTGTATTGTGACTTAGGCAAGTGTTACTTTTTCCCCACGTTCCACAGGGGGAAGGCTGTAAAGCAGGGGGAATTGTTGCCAGATTTTTTGCCAGCAGTCCCAGGATGAGGGGGAGGGTAACTGGCTCCCGTCAAAGAGCGTAAACAGAGGAGCATCTGGAGAGCACCTCGTTGTACAGCGCGCTGCCAATTAGAACCGAGCGCTGGATGTAGCGGCGAGCAGCAGACAGCCCCAACCAGGCTCCCCTCCTTGCAGAGCTCCCCAGCCCAGTGCTGCTCCCCAGCCGCCCACAGCCCCTGGCACAACCCTGCTCTGGCTCTCCTCCTCTCCACTGTAATTGCAATCCCACCCTTCCTCCTACTTAGGGGGAAAAGAATTAAAAATCAATGTGTCCTCATATCAGATCAGCTCCCGTACAAAGCTTTGCAAATGACCCATCAAGGATATACTGCTTCAGTGCTTGCATTTTTCCCTCCTTTGATTCCCCACCACCACCCCTCAGTTTTGTTGTTGTTTGTTGTTGCTTTAAACCCATTTTTCTCTGTGCCGTATGGATTTTAGAAAGACTTTTGATAAAGACGGTCCTGGCAGCTGGATGATAAATATTATTTTCTTAACCTGCCCGGCTTTGTCAGCCACCTGCAACAGCAGCCTGCCACGCGTTGGAAGCAGCTCATTAACTTTCCCACCGCTTCCCAGGAGTTTTCCTTGTTTTCTTTCACCTTGGGTGTGTGCTGCCTTCTCCGCGAACAGTTAACTACGTGAGCAGGCCGAGTGGGCTTTGGCACCACAAGCATTGCACGCTTCAGGCAGCCTCCCTGCTAGGGCTCAAAATCTCTCTTAAACACATTAAGCAGCCCATTTTGGATTGATAGTGCAGTAATTATTCTGCTTCACCCTAAAAACCATCCTGGGGTAATTGGCGCAGAGGAAAATTACCCAGAGTCCTCTGCCACCTGGTAGTTAAGGAACGAATCCAGGGAAAGATAAGTGAAGCAGGGAAAAAATCGGCACTTATTTGATTTTAATCTCACCACTTTGCAAGCATTTAAATTGCCTTAATCAGGTGGCTGGCTCCCAGCCTAGCTGGTAATCTGTTATCAAATTTGAAACTAGATTTTTTAAAATGTCAGTGTAGGCTGAGAATTGAAGTCTATTAACAGTTATGAGCCTCCCTCCTAAACTTCCATAATCTATGTATTAATGATCCCTTTTACAAAGCTGTCAAATATTACTTTATTATAACTATATATTAGTAACGTCAGTGTAAAAGCAGGATTTAATTATTTATTTTTAAAAGATATTAAAAAAAAAACCCATACACATACACAATGCCAACATTCTTAACACTGAAACCCGATTTTTCCGAGGCAATAACTTGAGTGTATGGAATAACCTTGATAAATGTAATTGAATTTTTCTCTGATAAGATTAACTAGTGGTAATTGTGAATGGGGAAGGTCTGACCCACTACAAATGAGATGTATGACGAGCTGAAAATAATCAATTTTTTTTCTTTCTGTGTCTTTTTCCCTCTCCACTCCCCCTGCTTCTGATTAAAAAAAAAAAAAGAAAAGAAAAAAAAAGAAAAAAAAAAGAAAAAAAGAAAAATCTTGAAACAGTAATTTTGGGCCTGGCAGGATGAAGCATTTATGTCTGAAATGTTTTTGTATGTGCTGATTATCTGCTATCTTCTCTGTGTGCCTAATTGTGCTGAGCTCAGTTTAAAATGAGATCAACACATTTAAACCCCAGAAGGCTTAATTAAGGGAGGGACTTAATGCTTTACAAAAAAGGGGAATTTACGTCTTTTGACAAATGTAGTATAAATTTTACCTACAACTTCCCTGACTAGAGCACTCCAACATTTTGTATTTCATTGAAATGCTTTTAAAAACAAACAGAAATGCAGAACTCTAAAAATCATAATTGCTGGTAGTGGCTGAAAGCTGTGATTTTTTCCATGTTCTTGCTTTTTGTTTCCACACGCTCTTGTTCAAGCTGTCCTGATCAAGCCAGTAAAATGCAATATAGAAAGCAGACTTGAGAACTCCAATATTTAAACTCTTTCAAAGCACAGAGCAGCTCTGTGCTTCTCCGAGTTGCAGACGCCTCTCCCGTTGCGTGGAAAAGCACACATGCAAATGCAGACAAAGCATTCCCTTACCTTGTGTTTGTTTTCATTAACTAGACAAACTATTGCAATGGAAATTAAAAAGGGGTGATGGGGGGCATTAATTCTTTTTAGTTATGTGATAAAAGTCAATCAAGTATTCTTTGAAAATAATGCCACAGTTCATTTTTTTTCTTCCTCCCTCATTATCCTATAACTTTGACCATTGAACTTTAGTGCTGTAGATCAGACTAAAACACCACTGACAACTGGGTATTCATATTCTTTTCATTGAATCCTGTGTAGGTTTCGTGAAAGACTCTTCAGAAACATAAAATCTACCGACAATGAAATTAATCACAAAGTACAAAAGAAAAGCAGCTGGCATCCAACTACTGAATAATGCAAAATGTGCAGATTTAAATTACATGTCACCGTTAATGTATACAATATATCTATATCTACACACACACAGAGTTGTGCTACAATCAGTAAATAATTTTTCACTGTCCACAAAATAAGTATTTTAATTCAAAAATCGTATATACTCAAATTACATCAAAATTAAATACCAGCTGAATTCATAATGATTAATGTTACTGCTGCAAATACCAGAAGGAATGGTTGCAGTTTAAAAGTAGAGTATATAAGAAAAAAATATATTTTTTATATAGGTGAAAGTTGCAAGAGAATCCAGTAAAAATCTCTGTCAGTATCTCTGCATATTCTAAGCCTTTAATTAGGCATCAGGATCAAATACAGAAAGGAAAGAAAGTTAAGTTTCCTTCAGTTATGCACTCATTAGAGCTTGGATTATTTGTAAAGGAGCTACCTGAAAAAATATAGGAGAAAAATCACTACAGAGGTCATTATTTTCATGCAACACTATGGGTAAACTATAATCCTGGAGACTGCGGAGACTTTTATTTCCCGTTATCCAAAAATAACAACAGAATAAAACAGAGAACCAGATTCCATAACTACTTGCCTTGAAGTCTGAAGTTTGCTAGTTCTGAGGTGTACAGTCATATATTCTTCAGAGAAAACAAGAACTCGGCGTAGCTTATTTCTCAGCGTTTGACAACCTTTATTATTTCGTTTATCTGCTATTCATAGTGAGATGTAAACATCTTACTTCCCAGTGTGATCCTCATATCAACAGTGGGTCAGTTTAAAATATTGGGAATCAATACGTTATAAAACATCAGCCAGTACTAAAAAGACAGAGCTAGAGCAAATTCTTTGAATGTCAAATTTAAAAAAAAATCATGAACAGTTAAAAAAATGTGTCAAGATCATAAATAAAAGAGAAAGAACTAGAAATACTTATTTCTAAAACAATGACTTGACAAGGAAGATGACCCTACACTAAATAGCAAGCAACTTACAGCAAGGTAGATGGTTAATTTCATGCAGGCGCAGAGAAAATAAGCAGTTCTAAATGAATCATTTGATTTAATAACTTGCATGGTAACAGTGCTCCTTACTATTATAGGAGTGGTGAGAATGGGCAATATGGGCAAAGAAAACTTGGTTCAGATTCAGCTGATTAATTTATTGGGCTATACATTTCCGTCAGGGGAGAGCATTCACATCTTAGACAAACAAGCAGGCATCATGGATATCTTTTAACACACGCTTGACGCAAATGAACCAGGCATCCCACTGTTCTTTCCCCCTCACAGGCCTCAGACTAGTCAGTGATAAGCCTATAAGCAGAACAGCTCAATTTTATCCCCCCCCCAACTGAAGAACCAGTTTTTAATGCAAAAATGCAAAATAATTGAAAATAAAGTAAAATAACAACAACAACAAAGAATTGCAGGAAAAAAGCCAGTTTAAAATCTAATTATTTATTTATTTTAAGCAAGAAGTTCAAAACAGTCTTTTCAATATTTAGATGAATAATTTCAGAGAAAAATATTGCTCAGATTTCATAATTTTGAATTGAGAATTTTTGCATTTGCTGAAGGTTTTGATGTAGCACCAGATTTTATTTTATGTGAAACATTTATATGTTGTATGTTGTACAAAAAGATCTTACCATGAGAAAATGAACTGGTCAGAAATCCACAAAATTATGGCTTCCAAATTCACATTTTTAAGACTGTCTTTCATGAGAAGACTTGATTTTTCTTTATTCTTTAGATTTATTTTTTTAGATTTATTCTTTTTTCTTTATGCTTTAGATTCTTATCAAATATATATATATATTTTCCAATTATGTGTATGACTTATTATGCTTCTCTTCCCTCATTCTCCAATAACTGTAGAATTTCAAAATACAATGATTGCTCCAAAAGTAATGCCTCCTATTTCGTTATGTTGACCCGTGTCATCAGAAGAGGATGTTGGTGGTATGGTAGTAGAGACTGAACCTCTACTCTATTCCATTACATTCTGTTGTCGTGTGACAGATGGCAGCAGAGGGGCAGTCTGACAAAATGGCATCTGACATGGAAGTACATATGAAGCAAAGATGTGTCACTGAATTTCTCCACACGGAAAAAAAAAACTAACCTATTAACATTATTAACATTCATCAACACTTGCTGAACATTTATGGAGAGCAAACAGTGGATGTGAGCACAGTGAGGCAGTGACTGGTGCATTTCAGCAAAGGCAACAGTAACATGGAAGATAAACATCATTCCGAAAGGCCATGCTGATTTTTATAAGCACAGCGTGCGGGCTCTTGTTCATCGCTGGCAAAAATGCATAGTTAATGGTGATGACTATGTTGAAAAATAGTGTATTGTAGCTGAGAATTTGTTCCATCAAATAGTGTTATTGTGCCCTTTGTATTTTTTTTTTTCCAGTTTCCATGGAAAAGAATGGGATGTATTATTTCAGGAGCAACCTATGTGTATTGCTTAAATAAATTTAAAAAATCTATTTTAAAGCTTTGAAACACTGAAAGATTTGCAAAAACAAAGGACAGAGAGAGAAGGAAGAGGAAAGGAAAGAAGGATGAAAAAGGAGCTGACTTCCAGATTTTCAGGTCAGATCTTTGTCTACCTGAAAGCGTACAACATTTTCTTATGACTTTACCAACTGTAAGTTGTGCTAGCATTGTTCTAACAAAACTTTGTGTCATATTAGTTTTCACATCTTTGTTTCATCCATTTCCCTTATTTCTGCAGCTTCCTTGAAACACTTACCTTTCACATCACTTGGTTCAGTGTTAAATCTTTGGTTGCGACCTCTCATAAGGTTTCAGTAAATTTATGATCTATTTGGTTTGTGAAAAATTTCTGCCATTTGTTGAAGATGACTTTTTAGTGGTATTTTGAAATGACAAGCTTAATTTTCAAATAAAAAAAAAAAGTACATTACTTCTAAAATGACACTTCGGTTTACAAGAATTAAAATATTTTCAAATCTTTCTATTTCTTCTCCCAAATTTCACATGTTTGTCAGATTCTATTCAAATATGCAAATAGATTTTCAGCATTAATTTTCTTCCCCCATAATGACATTCCTGATCACTTTGGCAAATGCATAATGTATCACACATACCTATGCTCTTGATATTTGTCCTGTGATTTCATAGTAACCTGTGTTCAGAGTTTAACATCAGCTGTTGCTCATGGTCTTTCTGAAGATCCTCACAGTCTCTACCTGACAGGCAGACAGAACCAAGGGCAGGAGGTGTGGCTAGCCAGTAAGTACTAATCATCCTGAACTGGAACTGATGACGTGCACTTCCTCTCATTCATTTTGTTGGAAGACTATGGAAAACAGCAGCTCATTAATTGCACTGCTATAAGACTCCCATTTATTTGGCAACGTTCTTTTATCACTTGCTGCAACACGTTTTCCTCTATTAAGAATACTTGGAACAGTCAAACCTTGGCCCATCCAGTGCAACCGTGGTAAGCAAATGTGTAGCCTACACAGAGAAATTCGTAGAAGTCAATGATGAAACCAAAACTTTTTTTCATGAGTTTAGGTCTTCAACTATATTTTCTGTGTGCTCTTCATGTAGATCCTGTGGCCGTCGTCCTCACACCATCACCACCCACTTTTGCCCCATAGGAGGATGACTAAGCTCTTTGCAGTTTGTCCCAATCTACCTGCTTTGCAGTACTGCAGAATGGGGGAGATAGAATTAGTTTGGGTTCTCAATTAGTCTGTGCAGCAGAATCAGCTGGGAAAAATTTTACTTTCTTTCCAGAAAGTATTGGAGATCTCTTCTTTCTGGTTTGATTCTTTCTCCTCAAAGAAAGAATCAACTCCAAAAGTTTGGACTTGGGCTCTTTACAGAGGAGAACAGAAGGTTGAAGGCAAGGAATCACTTTGTTTGTTTGTTGACTTGAACACTATAATATCATTACAAACCAATGTTGCTACAGCATGTCTTCTGAGCATTTATGTCCCCCAAAGTCCTCCATCTCTTTTTCAGCCTTTTGTAATATGGCGTCTTTCCTCCATGGAAGATTTAAACCTGATATCAACTGGGCTTTAATCAAACACACAAAATGGGCTCATGTTCTGTTGTTTTCTTCACTTAAAGTTAGTGCAAAAAATGTTTTGGAAAATGAAAATAACAGACTGGTGTTTACTGTTAACTCCTAGAAATTTCTCTGTCAGAGATATGGTACTTGCAACCCACTGTCTGAGTCCTCACCCTCTCTGAGATATCAGTCCTGCTAAGGTTTGACCTGACAAGTCACAGATTGCAAAGCAGCAGCTCTACCGCTTGAAATAGGAAAGAATCTTTCCTGAGAGGCAAAATGATAAAAATGAGATCATCTTTCAAGTTTCCTGACACTAGAGGGCAAGCCATTTTAAATAACACTGTATTTGATGAAGAATCTTAAAATACGTTTCCTTAATAGTGAATAAACTCTGTCAACACTCAGTCATTCATATATCTTCATGTATTCCTCTGGCTACTAACATAGAATAGTTCTGCTTAAGCTGGTGAAACTAAGAGGGCTGAAGTGCACAGTTATCAAAACTGGGTATCGAAGACCACAAGTAGGTATTCCCAAGGACTGTAAGAAAGGAGCGAATATTAGTGATGAATAATGTCTAAACTTAAGGCCATTTTCCATATTCTTGCACATTGATTTTATTTTAATATTCTAGAATTCTGGTACCTGTTATAATAATATTGATTTCCCAGTGGTCAGCAAGCTTTATGCAGGATGGAAGGAGAGATATGAATAATGCTTGCGGATATACTCTACCACAAATTAACACCTCATCTAACCATTTCTACCCACTAATAATAAGCAAAGGGAAAGTGGTGCTTAACTCATGTCTCGTGTTCTTTTGTAGGCCTCTCTGTGGTGCCTTCCTCTTTACTGAAAATCAGACACAGCAGCTCATTAGCCAGGCTTTGAAAGATAATAAAGCTTCAAGACTCCTTTACTTCTCTGAGGTTAACGTTTCTTTAATAGAAGATGATGGTCTTGTGGTTAAGCCACAAACTCAATGTCAGGGGACCTTGGTTACAATCCATTACACATACAGACTTTGGCAAGCCATATTACTTATCTTTCCTTAACTACATTTCAAATATGTGGGCCGAATAAGTTTCTCTTTCAGCTGAATACCACGAGGATAATCAAGTCATAGAATAGGTGCTGATTTTCCTACAAGGACAGCCTCCTTCTTCCTAAGGACATGATCCTAACCAAAGAAAACATGGATGGATGGATGTTATATATATAAATCTGCTTCTTTCAGATGAAATGATAAAATCATATGATAGCAGGTATTGAAAAATTTCAGAATAAGCATGTGAAAATCAATAATCTATTATTTTATTTAGAAACTAAGTAACATTTTTTTTTTTTTTGAAAGACTTGACACCCAGGCTCACTGAAGATCTCTGAGGCTCAGGGACTGACCTTCAAGGTGCCTACTCCGAAAAACATGATTGGAAACTTAGGATTGACTCAACTGAAGAGAAATGGTTTTAATGCCATTTTAGTTATCTTAAAGTAGCCTATGAACTACTATTCTAGAATGATACAGATCTCTTGTTTGTGCTAGGGGACATACCAGCCACATGCAGGTATTTTTCATGACCTGTAGCATCTAAAATAACATTATGTATTTGTGTTTAGACACGTCACCCTCCCTTTGTTATTTCCCCAAGTAGAACCATTTGGAAAATGGATAGGCACAAAAATTTTCAGAAACCTTCCAAGCAGTACTAGTGCAAGCTGTAAATCAGAACAAAATTCACGCCTGAAGCTGTGATTACATCAGTTAACTTATCCAGAATCATACAAGAAGTACTAATGGGCATTTCCTATGCCACATCTCTTAAAAAATAGAGCATCTAGAATAACTACATTCTATACAATTACATCTGTACACTTTTCCTCCTTTTGAATACAACAGACTCTCAGTTTCCATTTGAATATAAAAATTTAACAGCAGAGTGCTGCTGTCACTAAAATCTTAAGTATAAAGCAAGTGTAGAATGAATACGTGCAAGTACAACTGAGAACAGTAGGAGGTAGTTCCACTATCTCACTTCTGAACTGTACAAACTAGACTGTGAGGAATATTAATTTAAATCTTGCATAACATTTTTATCATAAGTAGAGCTTAACTGCACTTGGCAAATAAACTTACAAAGAATTTTTGATAAAGCAAAGCATCCTTTTGAAATTTTGCTTGTTCACCAGCTAATTCAACAACCACAGCAATTTGCCAAGCACTTTTTAATATCCATTGTAGAATGATACTTTTCTTTTGTAACGCCCAGTCTGAAAATGCAAGAGACACAAGAGAATTCATTGTTAAAACTCACTTATTTGGAAGTGACTTATTTTCAATCAAATATAAAATATTTGGAATTTAACATCACATTTGGCAGGCCAGGTTTTAGACTGACACAGTTTAAAACAACAGCAGTGCTGTCATACCTGTGAGAAGCTTTGTAGAGAGTATTGATCAATTTTATCAGCAATTTGTCGAGAAAATATTTTTCTAGTTCAATATACATAGTAATCTCTTTCAACTTTGTTCCTCAGTTCAAGAAAAGATATTACCACTGCTTGCAAACCTTGTGGAGTTTTAAAAAGCTCTTACACCAAACTAGTAGTTGCAGGATATCATTACAGTTTGTACATTCTGGCCTAATTATTATACTTTCTACCTCTCTTATTCAGAGTGTAATCTCTCTTATCATTCTATGTACTGTTTCTGCTTAGAAATATTAATTCACTGTAACATCTCATCCAGAAAGCCTTTTTCCATAAGCAATGCCTACTGTTAGCACGAAGTCACTGTGAAGTCAGTTAGATATTTTAAAGGTCTTTCACTGAAGCAGTAGAATAGTGTAGATGTAGTCCATAAGAGTTGCTGCAAATCTTGGAAGAAAAAAAGAAAAGAAAGAAAGAAAATTTACCTACTGTACCACATGTGAATTGCTCTGTTGCGTCTCTTTATCTTGAAAGCAACTTCTTCCAGGTAAACTATACATTCATTTAAGGGGAGGGTACTGATGTTCATCTGTTACTAATTAAGTCATCCAAGTACTGAGAAAAACATTTGCCACAGAACCACTGGAGAGACAATAAATATTTGTACAGATCAGTGATACTGAATACGGAGCTTTCTGATGTTCTCCACCTATGTTTTGGGGCAACAAAGTACTTATTAAGACTGGCTCATGATATGTGATTCACATGTATTTTCTGAGATTTACTTCACCTGGATTAAAAAGTGGGATTAGACTGCTGAATTTCACGTCCTTGTGGGTATATACTATAATGTATATATATTACTACATATAAAATACTGTATACTATACTACCATTCTGTGTAGAACTTTATCAAAGCAAGAGGTTTGGGATGGGCTAAGAAAAATAAAAAACAAAAGAAAGTTATACTGATATAGGGGATAACTAATTTGATACAAAAAATCAGAATCCTAGTAGCATTCACAAATCTATACTTATTTTAGAATTTCCAGTTTAAACAAGTCAAAAATATTGAATTCTTGTACTATTTCAGAAATGCTGAAATTTTCCATGGAAATTCCAGACAATCTAAGGGGCCTTAATTCTTGTTCTTTACAGATGGAAACTGTATTGAAAGTTCTTTGAGTCAAAATCTATTTTCAGCCTAAAGTTGATTGCAGATACAAGTTCAAACTGTTTTGAGATTATAAGGTATTTTTCTAAAAGAAAATTAACTACCATAGATTACACTTGACATATTCTAGATGTTGTAGGTATCTATAAACAAAAAATAATAGGGTCTTTCATACCTCTCTTGAAAAGAAATTTCTAAGTTGTTTGTGCTATCGTTTGTACTTATGATCTTTTCCCTTCATTAGATTATGGATCTTTTCCCTTCATTAGAGATTTAGCATTATGAATAAGAAGTTTACCTTGTAAAGCTTTAGACAATGGAACAATGCAGCTACCAGTCTGAAGTATAGCTTTTAGTTCCATATTCTGTGCAAATGCAAAAAAACTAATAGATTGAATATGCTTCCACACCAGTCATTGAAAGACAGACAGTATTCTGATTTACTCTTCCTGTCTATGATGCATCTGCTCAAAAGCAGTCAAATTTAAGATCGCAATAATCCATCCCCTCAACCCCAAACTGTGACACCTCTGAAAAAACTGCTGGTAAAGTGTCTGGGAAAAAGCACATTTTTTCTTGAGATGGATATCAGCTTGGTGAAAATAGATATACTTCACTTTCCTTTACAGAATACTCACATAATAGACCACGAAGTGTTGGACAACTATAAAACCAATTGGGTTGTGCTTTGGTAAAGGAAAAAGAAGAAAACTTGAAAATCATAAATTTCAAACAGATATTTATTTTAAATAAATAAATAATTGCATATAGCTACAAAGTGTGTAGGCCCACTAGAAAGACAGTACAAATGCATGACAATTACATCTAATTTTTGTGTTGAAATGACTTGCCCATATGTTCTTACCCCATCCTTATTATTCCCTTGTACATGTAGTCTACCAGTTTTTACACTGTAGTAACTGGTGATTCACCAACATTTTACAGTTACACTTGGCCAAATCCTACCTCAGATTCATGTATTGGTTCTTACTGATTTTTAAAATTAAATATGCCCTTGACAGCCACAGACTTTGTAATAAAATGTGTGCCCATCTCTTCCAAAAACCAGATCTACTCTTCAAATGCCTAGACACATCTATATCAGTCTGCTTTTCAGTATCAACCTCAGAAAAATATCCTTGTGGCTTAATATTTGTGCTTGGATGAAAATAGTACTGTTCAAAACCAAGTCTCGTGGCTGAGTAATGTGGAATGTATTAAACCTCAGTACGGACTAATCTCCATTGCCAAAAATTACACCCAGACAAGTGTTTAGGAATAGGAATATTTTCATTAAAATAGTGTTTCAGAGGCAAAAGTTACCGTATTCTTTGAAATCATGTTTCAAAACTTCAACATGTCCAAATATTCTGTAGATAAACTGTCATTCTCATTTTGTTGTTTCAGGAAATAGCCTCAGGGAGAAGAAGTAAGCATATCCCTTAATGGAGGTCATATCAAAAGATTGTAAAAAACTATTGAAGATCAGAATTACCAGGTTTCAAACAAATTTCTATACTTCTCTTACATTCAGAGTTTCACTTACTCATGTAAATGCTGCTTTTCAGTTATACTTGAGATCACTGATATGAAGAGTCAGAAGATTCTTCTGTTTATTTCAAATACAGAAATAGTGGGCAATAGTGGGCTACTGATGCAACAGAAAGGATAAACTGCAACACTTTCTATTAAAAGGACATAATTTTATATATAAAAAAACATAAAAGTATTGTCAAGTAAATATTAGGCCCTAAATGCAGAATCAGCTCGTGCAATACCTCGATATTGTAATTGCCAGCTTTTTTTCTTATTGTCTGAGAAAAAGACTGCATATTTTGGAAATTTACAATTTGCACTATATATTGAGACAGTTCCAATTCCTTTTTTATTTGTTTTCCAAAAGTACCAATTTTTTACCTCTGCTGACCAGTGCAAAATCAGGCCCACTAATGTTTATAAAATACCACATTATTGTTAGATATCGAATCCAAATGCAAGCACTGCAGCTTCTAACAGATAGGAGCTTGATGGAATCTGTCTCGAGATTGCAGGTGTCCAGATTGTCTCGACACCTACTCTGGTAATAGTGCCTGACACAGAAGACGGAAAGAGCTCAGCATTTTCTAAAACTTTCAGAAGCTTTGACATTTAAGAAAAGAATATAAAAGTACCTCAGTTGCCTTTAATTTTCAGGTTTATTATGAGCTTGATAATTACAGAGTCAGAGGAAATCCAGGCAGTTATCTATTAACATTTAAGGTACTGATCTGCTGCATAGATTAAACAAGAGAGGAGGGAGAGTTACTGTTGATACAATTTTTTGACAGGTCCTTGATTTAACATTTCCTCTAGTGCTTTAATAGGATGCTCTAAGTGATGAAGGAGGCTGAAGTTACTCGTCAAATACAATGAACTGATTCTTCATAATACTTCAGCAACCAAACACTTACTAAATAGCTTTTTCATGAAAATTCTTCTGTAAACCACTGAATGCTTCATTAAGGAAATAAATAATAGTATTATTGTGTTTCAAACACCTGTAACTGTGACCCCTATACTGCAGAGCAGTACCCTGTCTGTCACTGATGCTGCCTCCAGACTACACTTGCACTCCTGGGCGGGAAAGCCATGTAAATTCAGTCAGAAATACTTCTGCATAGCCTGGGTCCGTCAGGGCCACGGGCCATGTCCAACAGAAGCAGGGACAGGCAGGATGAACTAGTGCCTCAGCAGAGACTGAGGATATGAGTTGTAACGGGAGCTCCACCGCTGTTAACAGGGAGGGAAAGATGGAAATCTTCCTACAGCTTTCCTTCCACTAAGCTCAATTACTACAGCACCGAGTGAGGAAGGAGGGGTGAATTTCCCTCCCATTGCTTGGCTGAAAGCAATTGCTCTTCTGACTATGTTGAAAAATAAATTTTCTTCTTACTTAAAGATTCATAACCAAAGAGGAAGTTGCTGTGCGTGCGCTTTTCTTCTCTCTGTAAACAGCACACAATGGGCTTCTGTGTAAAAGTGGACTTGAGATTTGGTCAAGGTCAGAAAGGTGTGTACTGTACCCTAACTTTCGTTCTTCAACAGATATATTATTCCATTAGATGGAAATAGTACCAGGGCAATTCACCCCCTCCCGGCTTTTCTATCTACGTGTGAGCATCTTTGAGAAGTGGGATTAGAGAGAAACCTGCAGGCATATTAATAAATAAACTTCACATGCTGTTAGATATTAAGTAAACATACCACTAAATATTTCTCTAGGGGGTTGTGATCTCATAACCCATGGACTTCTAATTTGGTTACCTGTGACATGTGCTTCTTACCCCAGGGTTCCACAATGAATTAATTCTAAAACGCTGTTAAAGTTTAACATCGTAAGATAAAATAAATTAATCAAACATATGTTCTTAAAAATTTCTGGCTCACTTTGCTTCACAGATAACATGAAGAGCTACTATTGCTACTGTTAAAAAACAGATGACACAACTCAGAACCCTCAGTCAGGGGAACACACATAGGCCTGATACAAGTTGAAATGTTATAACCCATTCTGGGATAAGGATCTGCCTCTGCATCAGGTTCCTCTCCCAGCAGCATTATGCCCTCTGTTGTTACAGCGAAAGGGAGTTTCACTTCCGGAAAATGTGTCTGCCCAGGTATTCACACACAGAAATGTTCCAAGCCCTTTCCCTACCTGCTGGTCCTTTTATGCCTCACCAATAAGGGTGAAAGTTTTGAAATTCATTGATGAAAATGTGTTTCTAGAGTTTTAGGAGGCATTCTATTTTCCCTTTCTTATGTGAATCTTGATTTTGCAAGAGTGTCTGTTTGACATTGGACAATATCCGATCTAGTCTCTCTGGTCAGACTATAACTTCACACAGGCATAACTTCCATTGTTTAAGATTTGTCTTCAACATAAGAAAAGACAATGCAGAATCACAGGAATTGCTGAGGCAGCCAGGGGAAATTGAACATGGAACATCCAAATTTCAAATTATCAGTGAATCCAGGCAATGTAGGCTTCTTAAATGTTTCTGAGTTTGTTTAGGTTTACCATCCCTTGAGTTATACAGTATATACAGTTATACAGTAGATTTCCTTATTTTGTTCAAGTTTGCTTCATAATTTCTGAATTCCTGTTCTCAGACTCCAGTAGTTTCTTTCTCTAATGGTAGAAAATTATTTCAAATGTTCTTTATGTTAAATGCAATACAAATATGTGCAAAAAAAACCCCAAACATATGTCACAGTTTTCAGTAAAGATAATGACTATGGAATTAAACACAGAATGTTTGGAAATAATATTTAAATCAGAGGGAACTTATTCAGTGAGCCCAATGCCTTCAAATATCAATTATCTTGCTTTTTGCTAATATAAGCCAGAAGAAAGTATATATAACAGGAAAATCCAAATTATAGATCTGATATTAAGAATTTTTAACAATGCTTTTTAGATGTAGGACTCAAGAAGAGCAAATACTCTCTGGAAAAGAATCTTGATAGCTACAGATCTATAAACTTGTCATGCTGATGAAGACAGTAAAAGAAAAACAGATCTGAAAAAAAAAGTTTTAAAGTAACGCATTTAATCAGATAGCATCTCTTTTACCTCCTCAAAACACGTCTTTAATTTGGTCTCATTCTAAAGCTGAGACAAATACCTCCACACCAAATAGGTCTGACATTTATTTGCAAGAAATATTGTCTTTTAAATTATTTTTGATAAATTTCTAAAACAATGTTATTCATAACATTTTCAGCTTGAATATTCCATTTACTCTCCCTCCATGCACCCCCCTCCCCCTTTTTACTTTTTTTTAATAGGAAGTTGATCAATGCCCAGCATCCCAAGAAAAATGATTGCCTTTGGACAATCTTTGGGCATGAGAACACTATAATAAGTTTGTTTTGCTACAGAACTCCAAGGATGCACACTCTTACACTAAGCATTACGACTTTTTTAATTTTTATTTTTCTTTATTTTGTTGTAGCAAAATAACCACTATCACAGTTTTTCAGATTGGAATCTGAAGACGGAGACTTTAATTGAGATGGCCAGCATCACACAGGGCAGTCCAGGAATAGAAGGCAGATGGCCTGATTAGCTCAGTGAATTAACCAAAAGGTTCTCCTGCTCCTAGAGAGGACATACAGCTATCTCAGGATAACAGGCCTTTTAAAATCATGTGGATTAAAATTTGTCTGTTTATGAAGAGCTGCTGGTTTTTTTGTTTTGTTTTGTTTTTTTCCCCAAATACCACCATTCAGAAAACATGTGACTCCAAAGTTTTTATGTATGTCTAATTACATTAACAACTGCTTATTTGGGATTTTTTCAAATTGTTTATTATTTATTATTTTACCTACTCTACAAATGTAACTGGGCTTGCCTTTAAGAAAGAAAGCCTACCTTCAGCTCCAACCATTCAGAAATTCAGAAATTGTTGCTTTTGAATTTCCTGTTCTTCAGCATGAAAAGTCTTCCCAAGATGGTAGAAAGTGTCATGTATGTCAGTAGTTTATTATTTCCTACCTCAGTCTTGTAAGAAGAGTTAAAAATTTCATTGGGGAAAAAATAGAAAAGATGAGATATAAATGTATACATGACAGAATCAATTTTTCTTTTAGCTAAAGGGCATAATATACGCAGTGTGTCTCCTGCTGCTGAAGGGAAATTACTGGAACATCATTCCACTACCCTATGAATGGAGAGTATCAAAGAGCTTAAAGAAAGGGATAGTTACAAGGGAGAGAGAGAGAAAAGGAAAAAGTTTAATTGACTTTACCTCCTTCCCATTTTTTTCCTACACAAGAAATCTGGTGTCTAAAGAACTGCATGTAATCCATGCAGACCTTGACTCCAGCAAGAAAACAGTGCTATGCTTGTAGGCAATTTGGCTTAAGTAACTGCCTCTTTATCTGGTAAACTAACTATATTTTGACTCTGAAAAATGGACTGAAGAGGCTCCGCTTTTTTTCTCCTCTCTATGAGGCACAGCCTAAATGTGCCTGAGTCCCAGAAATGCAACATTTTCTTTAATGCCAACCAAGAGCACACATTTATTTAATTCTGCTCTGCTATTAAATCTATGGCACTGACAAGAGCAAAAAAACACTGAAGACTTTGTTTCACACAGCACAGCAACTGTGCATCTCTGACCACATAGAAGTCAAACATTTTGAGTTGGATAATGTTAATTTTACACAGCCACCTGCCAGGGAGCCACTGTGCATCAAAGGTTTGAGGAGGACATCAAAACAAAGAGGAAGAAGAGGGAGAAGAGGAAATGCTTAACTGTCCACTTTGCTAGCAGCAAAAGTGTTAATTAGCCCAAACACTAAATCTCTAAGTGGAACTATGTTGTGATTGTTGTGCTTGACAAGAGCTTTTCTACATCAGGCCCTTTTTCTCAAGGAAGGGGCACCACATCATTTTGTTCATATTAATTTAAAGTATACAATATTTTTTCACTATTTTTACAATCAACAGCACAAAGACATAAAACAATAGAAATTGAAAATAGGACATTTCTATATTAAAAAGGATCTCAATAGTAGCTTAAATACACTCAAACCTGTAAATAGGAGGATGTTCAACTTGTCTGAAGGTTAAACTACATGCATAGCATTAACTGAGAAGAATCTGAGAGAGGGAACTTGACTTTTCATAAGCTATATAAAAAAATAAAATTTTCTTCTAGGCACAGAAAACTGGGAAGACACTCAGCTAACTCAGTACACAGTAGAAGTCACCTCTAAGATTCAGAGCCTCAACCAGCTGGATGCTGTGACTAGCAAAGTAGAGGCTGGCAATCAGATGGTGATTTCTTTGTCACAGGTGTTATTCAAACAGTGCATCAGCAGCCCTAACTACCTCTCTCATGCAGGTTAAGGACATGAGCTTATCTTTACTGTAAATAATATAAAGGAAAATAAGTGTGAAGAAAAAAAAAACAGCTTCAATTCAAGCTTTTTTCTTTTTTTTTTTGTCTGTAGAGAATACAAACAAATAGAGAGAATGAAGAAAAAATGATTGTGTGAATGATTTTCTATGCTGTGCTTTTTATTCTCACCAAACAGCTTGACAAAAATAAGTGCTCTAATTCTTTTCCATACAATTTTCTGATCAGCTAGCTCAACGGGAGGAGGTGTAACTAGAAAAGGAAGAAGAAAAATATCAGGAAAAATAACTAAGTAGACAAATATCAATACTGCATTCTGTTTTTGTCACATTTTCCAATACTTACCAGTATGCAATGCAGGTTAACTTACATTTCCACTGAAGTTAGGAAGCATTTTGAATGGACTTCACTCCAAACACACTTTGTTCTTATGTGATTTCAGTCAGCCTAGAGAAGTTGAGACCTTGACAAGTTACTTTAAAGAATTTGAACATAATAATTTGTAGTAGACCACCATTTCTACAAAAATAAAAATTAAAAAAAATCATAATAATTAAAACACAGACACAAATAAAACAACTGCCAGTGTGCAAGCAAAGTTCAAAGCCAAAATAATCTTTGTACTTTCTGGTCAGCTATAACAAGCATTTCTAAAAATGACCCCTTTTTAGTTTTGTGCTTCTTTCAGAGTTTTTCTGGAGACAACTCATAAGAAATAAAATTTAATGAATCTCCAAAGCTGCACTTTCTTGACTTATTGCATTAACAGGGCCTCTCATCTGATTGGAAATTTTGTGAGAATCACAGAATTCATTAAAGCAATTTACAGTATAATGGTAGATGGCTAAGATAGATCCCTACTAATGAGATGAGCATTAATTAAATAAATTGTGGAATAGAAGTGAACTGTTTAGCTGAGTTTAAAAAGCCTGGCAAACAACTCTCACTCTCCAGAAATATGAGTTCTGTTCATCCTGTAAGCAGAACAGGCTTTGGTTTGTTTATTGGTCGGTTTTTTTGTTTGTTTGTTTGTTTGTTTTTTATGGGAAAGCATGTAACCAACAGGTTTTGCAATGGTGACCAGCCTGAAAGTGTCAAAGGAAACCATGAACTTTGACAGATCAAGATAAATTTTGATAGGTTTTGAATCATGCATATTAGAAAAGGTGCTCAATAGGGAATCATCTGTAGAATTAAAAAACATACACTGTAACTACAAAGTGACAACCTTTAAAAAAAACAAAAACACACCTTTAGAATAAGGTCCCAGTCCTGGCAATTATGTCTGTAGGTTGATTCAATATCATGAAGTATAAGCACAAGTAGCTCTGCAGCATTACAGAAGAAAACAAAAGAACAACTTGCATCCAACTTTCAAAACACATCTTAGCTTTACATTATTGCTTTACTCTTCCAGTATCTTTTGTCTATCACCTAAATATCAACCATACCACACAAAACAAGTGAGAGACTGGCTAGACCATCATATACTTAGTATCTGGTTTACGTTTGACAAGATGTCTTCTGAGACCTCAATAATGGTGCTAACTTCCAGGTGATTCCATTTTTATTTTTGTCTACATTAGTCCATTTTTGAGATGACAACTCATACAATATAAAAACTTTGGATTTTTGTTTCAAAAGTCCCACTTTACACTAAACATTTGAAGGTGAAAAGAGTGTGTATCTGTTAAAATGAGATTAAGGTACTCAAAGATTTTCCTTAGATAGGCACCAGTTTCAGGTTGAAAAAATGAATAAAATCATGTGCAATTCAATTGTGGGAGGATTCAAGTGAGATGACAAGGTACTGTTGCTGGGGAAAAAAAAGAGATAAAGGAAAAACAGGATAGTCAAAGTCCTGGGGTAATGCTAAGCAGTGTAACGTGTAAATTATAGCATGTGAGAAGCAGTTTATAAAGCAACTTGAAAGGAAGTTGTGATCCAATGATGAAAGCAATCCAATGACCATGAAGTTACATTTGACCACTGCATTTTGGCTGGATTGAAAGGGGATCATGTAGTCTCATAAGAGGTCAAGAAGAAAGATGGTGCAGTAAACATTTCAAGTATAGAAAATTGAAACAAAGGGGAATTTATAAGAAGTTCTGGAAGATACAGGAGACATTTTAAACATTGAGATAATGCAAGGAATAAAAAAGAGCACTCACAGCTCTTACACCTCCTTCCATAGAGACACTGGTGGCTGATGTTGTCCAAAGGGCTGGAGAAGGGAAAAAAAAGAAGAGGAAGTTTGAGAAGAAGAAAGAAATCTACTCATATTGTACCCCGCCCAATTTGAAGGAAATCCACCATTCTGGGTTATGAAAGCCCAAGGATCTATCTAGAGACTTTCACTGCAGAAGGCAGAGTAATGGGGCAACGTACGCATCTCTGGAGAAGTAGGACTCAAATTAAGTTTTGAAGCTCAGAATATTTTAAAACCTCTGACAAGGCAGAGTATGCTATATCAATAATAAGATGTAGATTTTGAGCAAGCTTGATGGTATTGTGCATGCTCAAACTCCTTCTACCCTAGGAGGACATGATATCCTCTGCAAAAATGCCTTTTCTCCTAACCTAAAAGAGAAAAAATAATAATACTCTATTTTGAAACGCTTCAGTATAAACTGAATAGCAAGTTTTTATAAAACAATTATCAAAACTACTACCATTTGGAAGACAGCCAATTGAACAGCATGTGGTGATGTGTATTCTATACAGATAGCACTAAAGATGCAGCAGAAAGATGTATAAGGCCAGACAGATAGAGAGACATTCCATCCAGAGTCCTGCTGAGAGACAGAAGAACAAAACAGCACAGTGTAACTGTGCCTAACAGTTAGGTGTGAGGCAGTTATTTTTGGAAGTTCAGGTGAGGCTCTTTGTCTACTTAATGAAAATAACTTCATCAGTCATGACCAGCTAAGACAGAATAATAGTGAAAATAAACAGATAAATAAGCCAGTTTTCTGTAAAACTGCTAATCAATTCAAAAATTTCCCAGTGAAGAAATCTCAAATGTGACTTTTTGTGGCTTAAATCATATATAGTTTTGTTTAGCTAATTTTATCTCAGAGTCAGAAGAAAACAATATTGCCTTCATCTTAAAGAAAAAAATTCCCCCTATTTTTTCCAGAACAACTTTATTTAACATATTTCTGGATGAAGTCAAGTTTCAAAAGAATGTTTTTTTCTGTCCAATGTGCAAACGTACACATACAAGTAGATGTTGTACAAAATTGTCATTATCATTTAATAATATGGAAAAATGATATGTGCTCATCAACTACCTCTAGTGACACTGATTGGAAACAAGAGCAATTTTAAAGAATTGATTTAAGCAACACCCTACCTAAAAGACAACTTAATGTTTTATGTCCAAACCAGTAAATCCTGAGAAAAGTTCCCCTTTCACAAGAATAGTCTGAAGAATTTACAGACAGCATGATATGGATGGACCATTTCTGTAATATGAAAGATTATTTGCACTGTTCATCCTTCTGGCACTCATTCACACTCAGCCCAAGCTTTGTACCTCCAAACTGTTGTATGCCACAAATGAAGCACGGGGAATCTCAGCTGGTACTGTATAGATGTACTATCTGTGCAGGCTAGAGTGGCAGAGGGGCTGGTGGCTGTAGTGTCCTCCAGCAGCCCATCCAGAAGAGGAATGATGCACAGGTTACCAGAGGAAACTCATTCTGACACTGCCTGTTCTGTGGACAACAAAAGTTGCCAGAACAGCACTTTTGCTACCACTCGATTCAGTGAAAAATAAATGAGGATATTTTCTTATTGCAGCATGTATTAAATGCCATTAGCATTAATGAGAGTTACATGTGAGTTTGGCAGGAAGCATAAACAAAGTGCAGAGCAGACAGTTTCCAAATTCTCAGATCTCCCTTATATCTTTCAGCCATGTCTCCTCTGTGAAAGCCTTCCCACACAATTTACAAAATAAAGATAGTAAATCAAATTACTGTATGTATAGTATGTTAAGATGATGGGCTGGGGTGGGGAGGGAGGAATCCAAGAGGATAATGTACAAATAATTACTGTGCTTACATTTAGCAAAGTGCTATGAGTTTAACTACCAGACAGCGCTAGTATAGCAGGAAAGCTTTGAGTTGGCTGAGCAACTTTTCACGGCACACTGGTAAAATAATAAATTATGTTATGACCGATAACATTCAATAATTTCTCTGATACATTGGTAAAGCCACTTTTTCTGCGGTATAAAACTCATATTTCTCTGTCATATTAGCAATTTCCATATTGCATTTCAGGCTCCGTCTTGGAGTTAGTTGGGAAAAGTACTTCATAGCAGTAACAAAAGGAAGCTGACTGTTCTTTAAAAGAAAATAAAGAGACATAAAAAGAAAGAAGGAAATGTCAGGAATTTTTTTCTTTTTCTTTTTCTTTTTCTTTTTTTTTTTAAAACCTTCTGTAATGCATTAAATGATGCCTACAGGAAAGGAGGAAAAAAAAAAGAGAAGAAAAAAAGAACAATAGAAAAAGACAGCAGCTGCTACTATACCGCTTCATTACAGACCTGGCAGAGTAAAAGCCGTGGACCCATTTTGCCTTTTTCTTGCTTGATGATATCACTAAAGCATTAATGGAATCCTTCCACTCCATTGGTACACTATAAATTTACCTGCAGAGCATTCTTTATTGGTTTGAATACAGATATGCTATTTTTGTGTATGGGAAGGTGGGGAAAATGGGATTTCTTGCATCTTTTTAAGAATATACGTTCCTTATTAACTGGAAACAGAAAAAAGTTTAATACAAAATAAAACAATATTTATATTCAAGTTTAGCTATGAGAATGAGTGAAAAATGAATTTGGAACTTAACTATTATAACAACTTTTTTGACTTGTCCTTAAATTATCTGTGCAGCTTTATTGAAATTGGCAGTACAAGGCGTACTATTTTTGTTAGGGCTGGCTGATTAAATCATATCATCTAGAAGAAAAAATAACTGTATTTTAAGAAAGATCTACTTTTGGAACTAATTATTGCTTAGAAACAAAAGATGCCATTGTCCTTTGTTTACAAGACTGCAAAAATTGTATTTATGGTCAGTCTTCCATTTAAAATTTAATCAACATTTAATAATACATATTAACTAGATGGTAGGAAAACTTTCTACAAATTTTCAAGTATAATTTTAGCATATGGCAATAAAATTTAGAAAACAAAACAAAGAAACAATCCAAGAAATCAGTTTGATCATGTACTGTTGTTGAGAAGTCCATGTGTAAGGAAACTATTACAGATATCAGATAGCATCTGTCTGAGTGGAATTTTCCACCCACAATTTCATTCTGAACTTGGCAACCAGGTTCCCATTTATAATTCCCTAAATCCCTCCACTCATCAGTACCATTTTTTTTAACAAGCACAAGGAATGATAACAACATCCCTCTAAACATCCAAGGAACATCATGAACTTCAAGCACCATACAAGATTCTGCTCTGATGTTGTGCTATGAGTCAAAGATAAAATTATAAGCAGGAGTCAAACAGAATATCTAGTTGACAGCAAAACTATTTGAAGGAATGAGGTTGGGAATGAGGTTTGCAGTAGGTCCCATCAAAAGAGGAAAGCAGCAAAATGACAAGGCTTGTACAATAATTATGTTCATGCTTTCTAGTGGTTCCTCAGCAGCATAAACAAGGTAAGTGGCTCATACTGACTCTTGAAACTGAGGACAAGGGGCATAAAACAACTCCAGAGGCTCTGCTCTCTTGTAGAAAAAGATCAAAGTTTTTTTTGCTACTAAGCTTCCCAGTCAAAGTCATCACCTTACAGCTCTTCACTGCTTTAGCTGAGATAGCAACCTAGGTTCCTAGGGTTCTAGAATATGCCAGAATCAACAGGAGGACCATGACTATTTTGATGCTTAGCTGTGCCTGAGAATGACTCTGCTCTTAGCCATGGAGCTCTGGGGTGTATTGACCAGTGGTCACAGGGAGCAACAGGAGCTTAAAAATCTTGCAATGTCACAAGAATTTCAAATTTCCAGTATACAGTAGACATGCTGTGCCAGTAAACATCCTGTTTGTTATCATACAGCCAGCATCAGCTTTCTGGGCCCTAAGTAAATTACAGGGAAACCTTTCTATGTTATTGCCTAAGGAAACAGAAAGAATCAGTGTCAAAGCAGAGCTCAAAATACACAGAAACAAGCCAGTGCATTTAAATGATCGCTTCAGAATTCTGAGCCTAGTGAATGAGATCCTACGCAGCCATGAATAATGCCTCAAATGTCATTGCAATGAATTGTGAAAACCATGGGTTCAGAAAGTCACAAGAGGTTGATTTATTTATCCAAAGGCTTGCCTATACAAGGAGATTTACTATGAGGCTGTGCTGTCCTCTGTACTAACTGGCCTGTCCAAATGAACAGCCATGTTTATTTGGTAAGAATCATATAATGAGAGGACATGAAGAGGAGCGAGGGAGAAAGAGGAAGCTCTCTCATACATGAGCACGGCAACATGACCAGGTACTCTACACTCCTCTGGAATGCTGCCCATTTAAGGCATCCCTGGGATTGCTGGCCTAACAAAAAAAAAATTGAGGAGAACTGACTACTTTCCATATCTAGAGATCAACGGCTCCAGATCTCGTCATCTTCCTTACTATTCCTCAAAGTAGATGATATTGTTCTCAGACTCAGCGGAGAAGTATGAATGCCACACACTACCATAATGCACGGTGGGCAGCAGGTAACAAGCTACCAACAAACAGCAGCAGCTTTCAGCCAGCTCCTATTGCACCACCAAGCAGTCTCGACTAAATTAGCAGCAACTGATTCCCCCTACTTGCATTTTCAGATTACTTTTGGTAACTGTGGTAGAAACGAGGTGAATAGTGTCTTCAAGAGCAACAGTTTTCTGGATAAGCCTCTCCCTACAAAGCCATTTCTGGGCTCACAAACAAGAACCAGCTGGCACTGGAGAATGGTACTGCAGAGACAATATGCCCAGTAACAGTTGCAGAAATTCAGCCTGATGAAAATACTTCTTCTGATGCCAAAGAGAGTTGGTAGCTTAGTCTTGAGCTGTAGTAACAGGTTAACAACATAAGAACTGAACAAGTTGTGAGAAATACACAGCTATGGCTAGCAAATTGCTAGTAGTCTTTACATTTCAACTGTTGGAATATTAGAGTCAAGATGCAAACTGAATTTTCTGCTGAGTATCTGCAAGGATAATTGACAACCTCATAATTAGCTAGAAGCAGCTAAAAAATCTGTTAATGTAGCCTATAAGGTACACCAATCTATGATGAAATTCCTAGGGTAGTGGTGACATCTGGCCCTGCCTTGAGAGACATTAGGGTCTCTGTTTTCATTCTGCAGTTGTTTTTGTGTTGTGTGTTCTCCTGAGTTTCTAAATACGTGACACTTGTGCTTTTGCTTCAGCACCATCAGTGTTACTGCCAGGGGATGATGGCGTTTCTTGTCAGCAAACTTACAAATGCTCTGCAGAATTCTCAGGAACTGTGAAATCAAATGGAGGTTAAGACTTCACTGAATTGGCACACTTACTTATAATTAGAAATTAAAAGTATCTTAGAATTAAGTAGCAGTCTTAACCCAACATTCTTTCTGCCCACAGTTTTGTTTTCTATGGCTGGTCAGGTCAAAAGGCTAAGGAGCTAAGAGGAGACCAACAGATAATTGCTGTTTTTTATTTGATAGGCCATGAGACTTATGAGCAGCTGGAAGGACATAGGCATCAGAAAAGACACTCCTATTTTACCAAAATAGAAGTATTTAGGACTAGGGATTTTTTTTTTTCTAATCTAAAATTTTTTATACTGGGTGAGCACATTAAAATTTTGCTGTACAATCAATTCTGTTTTTCAATTAATCTGTGGCATTTTGGGAGTTTATGATGTTAATAGCTCTTAGCAATGTTTTCCTATATATTACTTCAATTGCTCATTTTAAAAATACATTTGTAGTGATACAAATCACCATTCAGAGATATATACTGATAAAAAAAAAAAAGCGTTACTGATAACAAACTTACAAAGAATTAATTTGGATTGACTGTGCTTGATTAAAATGTACCATGTATATAATAAATGTAAGATGTTATGTTTACACTGTGATTCACAAGCAACACAAATGTGATAAGGTGCTCATTTTTAATCTAATACAGTTAAAATGTGAACAAATATTGTGTTGGTGGGGAACATATGTTGGATCAGATTAAGTAACAAGTAAATAAATCACCTGTTTCAAGATCACAGATATCTACAGGCCATTATGGTCATACAGTGCTTGAGGGGAGCTTATAAGCAAGAGGGAGATTGACTTTTTACATGGTCTAATAGTGATGGGACAAGGGGGAATGAACTAAAAGAGGAGTGATTTAGGTCAGATGTTAGGTGTAAATTTTTTACTCAGATGGTGCTGAGGCACTGGCACAGGCTGCCCAGAGAAGCTGTGGATGCCCCATCCCTGAAGGCATTCAAGGCCAGGTGGATGGGGCCCTGGGCAGCCTGAGCTTCTGGGTGGCATCCCTGCCTTTGGAGTGATGTTGGAACTACATGGTCTTTAAGGTCTGTTCTAACCTAAGCCATCTTATGATTCTATAGTAGTGAATGTTGCTCAGCTACAGGGAATGAGCAAAGACCAGGGAAAGGTGTGCTGTTATTCTGTTAGCCTTGTTCTTGCATATTCCCAAACACTGTCATCATATTAACATCTTGAGAGGTAGAAAAACTGGTACAAAGTTGAAAAACTATATCTACCAGGAAATATCTACCAGGTCTGAGCCATGTTAAGTAGACAAGAACTTTTAAGGTTAATATAATAATTCTCTACAATCGTCTCTGCTAGCAAGCAGAACTTTCAGGAATAGAAGAAAAGCTGACAGAGTGTATTTCCATCTCAGCAATGTCTTAGCCATGTCCCCTGCCTATCAAAAAATTCACAGCTCTCAAATGATACATCATATGACAATTGTTAGTAGTCACCTTCATCTCCATACCACCACCACACCTTAGACCAGCACTATTTGGGGGGTGATGTCCAGTAAAAAAAATTCCTTCTGATTCAACTCTGCTTAGAGGGTGGGTGAAGCACTACAAGAAATTCTGTTTACATCTTTTACTTCTGTAGCATCCATTGAATGTTACACAGAACAGCATTGTGTATATGACCATGCTTGACCACCAACCTGGCATTGCCCACAGTGTTGTAATACTACTAACTCTTGGCCTTGTAATCACTGGAAACCAAGAGATCCAGAACATAAATGCAACTTCAGCTGGAAGAACAACGAAGAGTGCATAATGCTGATACATCATGAAATAAATAGGAATAGCATGTTTGCTAGATGTGCAGACTCGTAGAGCACAAGCTAAATCTGACAATGTACCAGAATTTAACTGAGAAGTGATATCAAGACTTCAGAACAGTAGAGGACCTACAGGTAAAAGAAAAGTCAGAATGTTCTGAGTATATACAGAGATACAGGTCCATGAATAAAATAGTACATATTCATATAATTAAAGACTATATTGTAGTGCATATGCAAAAAAGAAACCAAATTAAGGTTCCACTGGCATCTTTAATTCTAGCATTTGCACTATATATATTAGTTAAATCAATCACTGTAATTACTGCAAATGTAACAACTTAGCACAATTTTGTAATAAAAAGAAGCTGACTTTCAAGAGAAAAGTCCTGCATGATACTAGATTGTCAATAAAACATTCCACAGCTATGCAACTTTACTAAAAAAAAGCTGCTGTTCATTTTCTCCAAGGAATTACCTAGAGCACTTTTCTCATGAAAGTCTGTTTCATAGAATCATAAAATCACAGAATCACAGAGTCTTGAGTCCTTGGACAACGTGAAACCAAATGCCACCTAAATCTCATATTCAGTATTTGTTCTCAAACTGAAAATCTTTGGTTCAGATAAGTGAAACAAGTACAAAATACCCTGAAAACTGTCAAATCTAAACAATTTTGGCACTACTAAGAGGATATTCCAGAATTAAGATCGACTGAAATATTAAATAGCTTTCTTTCCCTTGGATGAAAAGATTAGAATCAGCCTGTCCTGTTGGCTTTTTTCTGATCTAGTCCATAAAGAATGATCCTTGTCAGTTGGACTCTCATACGGACTCTCCCCTTTTCTAGCACACACCTCTGTGTATGTTATAGTGCCACCAGAAGCAACAAAGAAGATAAGAAGGTTTTGGTCATGAAGAGTTTCAGCATCAAGAAAATGTCATGCTGCTTTTTCAATTTCTACTCAGAATACTTTTAACAGCTTTCAAATTGAAAGAAGGTGGTTTTCACTTGCCAACCCTGCAATAGTTAAAAGCAAAACTGAAAACAGACTTGAGGAACAGGATCTGTTTCAAGAGGATGAGAGAGATCTTACTTAAACTTGGAGGAAGAATATGAGATCTGGACAAACTTATCTCTCCTATTTTTCTCTGTCCATCACTGGAAACAGAAGTAGGCAAGAGGTTGGGAATCTTGTCAGCTAATAATTATTGCATAGATAAACTACTCCTACAACCAAGACTCATATTCTTATGAATTTATCAGGCAATCTTTAAAATTTTTGACTCCTATTTTCTAATTAATCTGAAAGGCATAATTTAAATGGCAAATACACTAAAAATACCCAATTAGGAAAATCTCTGTAGCAGGTAAGGGTAAGGATTCAGCTACATTATATACCTTAATGCAGGGACTGCAGATAATATGTAATATATAAGCAGTTGAAGTAGTACTACTGGCTTTATTTTTTTCCCCTCTCCAAATAAGCTCAAAACACCAAAACATCAGTGACTGAAAGAAGCAGCATTTCTGAAAAAGAAATAAGCAAATCTATGAAAAGAAAAGATGTTACTCAAAAAACAGGAGGTTAGGAGCCAAGTAGCTTTGTGATGCTTTTCCCGTGTAGATCAGATTTGGAGTTATACTTCAGGTCTTAGGTGAAATGAGTTTGACGGATTAGGTCTGGTTACTAGCTGTCAGTGAACTACATCAAAACATGGCACATACATACACAGCTTACTACAACTAACTGTTTTCTGCTCAACACAATTTCCCTCTGGAGCTAACATGAAGATAAATTAACTCCTCTCCCCAGGGAGAAGTATCCCTCAGTGAGGCAAAACAATACGCTCTCATAAACATGCTTCAGTGCTGCCGTGCTTCTTAACCATTATAAATAGAAACAGAAGTTTTTGTTTCCCGGGTGTGGGTATGGGCACTACACAAACCAGGGCAATATTAGAGTAGGTGTTAGGAGAGGGTAGGAACTAACTGGAAATGCAACTTTTGTGGTTTTTTTTTTTTAAGAGCTTCATATTTTATCTCAGCTGTGAAGATTCTACTCTCATGCCTGTTGCGGTGTCCTGATTCCTTGTTGTTCTCCAGCAAAGGCAGCATTTCTTGTGAATGACTGACATAAGGCTCTTGCTACAAAGATAAATTATCTCAGTTCCCTTGCTTTTCTTTCTATTGCTTTGTCTCTTTTTTATCTTCCATCCTCTCCCCTTCCAACTTCTTTCTGCTATTTGCCACAGTTCCCTAAAATGGAACCAGATTCCAGCTATTCTACTGATGTTTGTCCTTTCTATCACTCAGTAGATCACTACAGGATATCAGTAGTGCAATTCCTTTCCCTGAAATTGATTCCATTAGGAATAATGCTCTCAAAAGTTGAGCAAACTTGCTAGTGCTTATATTAAAACAGAAAGCATTTTAAACACAAAGCCATCACTTCTGTAGTATTTTTAAACATGTCTAATCCAAATGATACCCATTTGCATCTGAAGTATAATCCACCAGCAAGAAAAGTCAAATCTACACTAATCATGTTAAAAAACAGGAATTCTCTTTAAAACAAAATACCATCTGCACAAACACCCCTGAGGATGCCCCAGGAAATCCCAAGGATCACCAAAATGTTCCTTGAACATTATCAACATGCAACATCTCTCTACTGAAAGCTATCCATTGTGGATAAAAACAGAAAGCCATTATTAAGTGTAAAAGAAATACACCATCATCCAGAGAGGAACAGAGTGTTCACACCCATACTTACACCTATAAACACAAAAATGTTAGCAGATGTATAGCAACTTGTCCAAAGTGAACCTTGCAATGTTGCTTTCTTTTCATCAGCTGCTATATAACAAGCAATGAACAGAACATCACATACTTGCTTCATTCCATCCTGATGATGAAAAATGTACTCAAACCTATCTCCAGGCCCTGGGAAGGTATTGCTAACTCTTGATTTCTTGCAAACACAAAGTTACATGACTTCAATGTCAGTGATGCCCAAGGCTAGGGAGGCTTCAACTATTCTCTGCCTGCATTTTCCTCACAAAACCCTCTCTGCAACTTCTCTTTTTCCATAACATTACTCCAAGCTATGTGTGATCTTCAGTGGAGAAAAATGTGTCATCATGCAAACCTGGAAGTGTGGTACTTACTTTTGCAGAGTCAACTGCTAGCTAGTATTTTTTTCCCTCCTTCTTCAGTTCATTTCCCAAATGCAACCATTTCAGAGCTATTGAGATTCTGGAAACAATACCTATGGTTATGTGGGTTACGCAAATGAAATCCTCTCCATAGTTCAGCTTATTTCTATTCACCTGCAGTGGCTCTGTTCATTTCAAGATCTGAATAAATCACCATGCAAACAGCCCTGGGGTGGCATTTTACCCTTTTCACCCATAGAAGAGAGCCAAGGACTCGAGGGTTTACATCAGACTGCAAACATAAAAGGCAGGCAACATTAATTCCTTACCATCACAGCTATTGATATTTTGGCTTAGCAAGTGATGGACCAATTCTAATGACAGAAAGGCGCAACATTACTTACAATAATAATATATTTTAAAACAGGTTGCTATGCAGCTATGTGTCTAAAATGCTTCCTGTTCACCAAATCAACCAAATTTTCACTTCCTAAGCAAGGTCCCTTGCAAATATCTTTTCATGCAGTTAAATAAATATTGAAATGAATCTGAATCCTCATATCAAGAGCCATACCGTTACATACACTTTCTTACTTATACAGGACAGCAAATCTCATCTCACAGATGATGATGACTTTTATTCCCTTTTTAGTATGATCTAAAATTCAGCCACCTCACAATTTATAATTCATATTATCACATCATTTTGCACTTTTATGTTCTTTCATCAACTTAGACATGGAGGGCAAAATCCAGCTGTTTGGGCCCAACATTTTTATTGCCTTATCTTATGTATAACTCCTGTCTATGTGAAGGTTTGATTTTGACTTTCATCCTCATGCTGTAGTTCAGGGCAAATTCATTACTAAGTTTTCAATTTTGTCCAGATAATTTAGGCAGGTGTTAGTGAATAACTTAAACAATGAAAATATAAAATTGACCTCTAATGAATAATGGAGGCCAGAATTTTGGAGAAGGTGAGAGAAGCAGAATCTGATGATGACAGCCTGAAAAAGAGAAGAATCAGCAGAGCAAGTGCCCTGCTCATGCCAGGGTTCAGGGTTACTGATGCAGATATTTTCTCAGCAGTCAGTAACAAAGGGGGATTAACTATCAAGTGAAGTTGCTACTCTAGTACACAGGTGGTGCCCAGTGATATGCACAGCATTCTGCCCACCAGAAAGAGGGACTTGCTCCTTTGCCTAAAGAAAGACTTCCTGAATCAGTGTTGCAGTGATGACATGTTTTCTTCCTTCAGTTCAGCACCCTTAGATGGCAATGACAGAGTTAACTCTGTACCTTCTTAAACCATCAGGCCATATGCTGTGTGAGCTGAGTTACATAGCGACCTGCCAATCATAGATGTACAGATCAGCTGCTTATGTCAGTCTAAGTCTGAAGAATCAACTTGGCTGGGACAAAAGGAGGGTGTTAAGTACTGCACAGACTCACGTGTAAATTATTGAGTGACTTCATTCAAAGCAGTCTCTCATTGGGCACAGAATTTACAAGGGTGGGTTGGCACGTCCATGTGATGTACACAAAACTGCTGACCTTGAAAGTGTGGCTCGCTCTGCAACAGTCAGTGGCAATTGTTTGAAAAGGAAGCTTTGAAAAGATTTCATTTGAGGACAACGGGACCTGGCAGCTGTCAACCCTGGTAGTCAGGTCAGTGGGGAAAAAGGCTTGGCTGGCTGTGTCAGACCCTTGCCAAGCTGTATTGGCTAAGGCTCTACCCAAACCTTCCAGTGCACTGGACATAATTAATGCAGAAAAAGCCCTTTGCCCTGCTGCAGTCTGAGAGGAGCTGATAGGGAAACATTGATTTTGCCCTAATTTTGCTCTTCACACTCCATGAAGGAAGGTACTTGAAAGAGTTCAAGGCATAAAATATATTATTTAATTTTATGTAGAAACTGTGAAAGAGAAGTGTTGGCCTGTTGATAGTTACTAACGTAAAAGCAAGTGCAATCATCACCAAGCATTTTCTGGTTAAGACAGAATGTATGCTACTATTTGCTGGAAAGTGATCTGAAAGCTATTATCAATACGAAGTTATAAATCAGAGCAACAACAATCTTTGTAGTTACCATTTCTTCAGGAGCTACAGGAATGTGCATCCTGTTATAAATTGCATTGTCACTGAGTATAACTTTGGCACCTAATTAAGAACATAGACATCCTGTAAAGGTAAAGGTACACAGGTAAAGGAGTAGATTGCTTTTTCTCTAATTCAGAATGGGAACCTAGCTGAAGTAACCTCAGTTATTCAGAGAAGAAACCATCCTCTCTCAACTGACTCTGCAGAAAGTTTACCTCTCACACACCTGCAACTAAAAGCTTTGGCCAAATTGTCCCCCCTCACAGGCAATGGGAAGACTTACATGGTTTTGGAGGTACCTATGTATACATCCTATGCTATCCCTCCAAAGACTTGCTGTGGTTTAAGCCGGCAGGTGGTTCAGCACCACACGGTCTTTTGTTCACTCCTTTCCCTTCTCACTGGGATGGGGGAGAGAATTGTGAAAAAAAAAAAAAAAAGTAGAACTCACGATTTGAGATAAAACTACTTGCTAAGATAGAGAAAAGGAAAAGGGTAATAATTATGAATATATATATATGTGAATGTATATAACAAGTGAGCAATTGCTCATCATCCCCCTGACCAGTGACCATCTAGCCCCCACTGAGCAGCAGAAGAGAGCAAGATGAACTCCCACCCCCTTCAAAGCTCCTTCCACATGATGCCATATGGTATGGAATATCCCTTTGGCCAGTTTCAGTCAGCTGTCCTCATTCTGTTCCCTCACAGCTCCTTGGGCCCTTCCTTGAGAATGGCCTTGGTTCTGTGCAACGCTGCTTAGCAGCAGTTGTAAACATACAGTGTGTTATAAACATTGTTTTTCTCCTAAAATTGAAACATAGCATCATACCAGACACTGAAAAAACAAACAAACAAACAATTCCATCCCAGCTGAAACTAAGACTAATGAAATTTTGACACTTAAGTTAAATACCCAAATCCTGACTTGAGAAGCCAAGTGGAATTAATCTCATGCTTTCAGTAGATCATGTGATGAGTCCCTTGCCATTTCTGAACATTGTTTTTGTTTGCAAATCATAAACGTTTATTGTATAACCATTCAAATCCCAGATGCTGCAAATAACACGAACGCTTTTTGTCCCCTTGAGAAGAATGCTGTTTAAAACCACCACCTCCAAGTGCACCCAGCATCCAGCGCCATGTATGCTTTCCACACTTCTCCCTCCAGTGAGATTCCAGGTTGCTGCAACTGCTTATAGTAATACAGCCACCTGTACTGGCCTAGCTTCTGCAAAGCAGCCCTGTTACTGCATCATGGTTGTGATGGAAGGACTGGCATCTAGAATTCAGGAGAATTCAGGAGAAAAGCCAAATGTAAGATAAGTAGAATGGATGATGAGGATTAGATACACATAATACCTTCAAAATGACAGAACAGGAAGACTGATGCAAGGAACACCATCTCACCAGTACGGGTAAAAAATATTCAGCTCAACAGCCAAACCGGGTATAGATGTGTGTGTGATTTGTAGCTAAGCAGCAGTTCAGCTTGTCAGGTCTATGGTTTAGATGGTCTTGATATCTAATTTTACATTGTATTGAGGACATTACAATGCAAGTTGGAGCATCTGGTTCCATATTAGCTAAAGCTGTGTGTATCAACTTCTCCATTTATTCTTTCTTATGATGCCAATCCTCATGCTCAGTCCTAATGCAACATTGTAAGGTGTTGCTGCCTTTTTAAAACCGTGAGTCAGATACAACAGTCAGCTATATCTAGGAATTCTCTTTCAGAAAAGCTACAGATTTGAGACTCTACAGTACTTTGGGGTTACATTTTCAGGCTTTCCTCCACAGCAATGAAGACTACAAATATATATTAAAAAAGAAAAAAGAAAAAAGTAGAGCAAGAGAAAGAAAACGAGAATTTGCCTCCAGCATCTGGCTCTTGAAGAGGAAAAGACGTGACTATCACTTTATAGTTGCCTTCAACTCACATGATCCTTACCACTCTCTATTTAATGGAGAGTCTAACCAGACTATTCGCAAAACTCTTTTTTTTCTGCCGAGAATATTTGGGACCATATTATTTCACCCTTTGATTATAAATATCATTGTTATGTAAGGATGGGGGCACACTTAACAGGTCATTTTTTGGGAGAGGCAGAAGTTCTGAATTGCAAGCTGCAGTCAGCAACAATCTCTGCCTGATGTTCTTCTAGTTAAGTAATGATCAAATAAGGATGATATCAAAGTGATAAATACAAGCCCTTGTTTCTTTGCTCTTTTCATGGCCTCAGTCTACATTTTATGTCAAAAAGTACTGTGAAGTGCTGTAGATGGAGCTGATAATGAAAACTAAACTTATGACTACTTAACATTCTTAGTTATAACTTCTTATTTTCAATCATTTATAACTTTGCCAAAAACAATGCCTCAAGCTGCTTTAAAGGAGGAGGGGTTCGGTAATTAAGTTAATCTGTTCCTGAGAATGTCAAGAAAAGCTAGTCCTTAACATCATATTTACAGAAAGGTTTGTGGTTCTTTTTTCCAGCGATTTCTTTGAAGCTTTTACACATTCTCCTGCTCTGAAGCTGGCATCCATAAGTACTTGAACGATTGTCCTAAAAAAGAAGTTCCAATTTCACTAAGTAGCAAAGCCTTTGAGGGAGAGGGGTGTTAGGTTTTGAATTTAATTGCAGGAGCAAGGATCATAGCCAACAGGGAACATGCCCACAGACCAGATCTTCCAGGCTTCTGTGTTACAGGTTAGCCAACAGAAGCTGCAATGGGAGGGGCTGGCCAGAACAAATGCCTCAACAAACAGAGCAAAGTGGAGATTGAAGGAGCTGGTTAAATAATGAAGTGCTTGAGGGAGAGCAGATTGGGAGTTTTTTTTTTTTTTTTTTTTAGAAAATGATGAAACTCTGGAGTCTTTCTGCTCCTCTTTCCCAGCTGTTCTCATTGTACACAGGTATGCAAATTTGTGTAAATCTATGCAAATACAGGACCCACTGTGTTCTGTTCCCTGGACACTTGCTGGAAAGCTCAGCTCCATCTCCCTATGAGCACAATGCTGCAGCTCCTCTCTGTCTTCCTGATCCCACATTCCACATCTAGGGAGCCAAGAAGAAGCTGCAGCGCAATGTTAACATGGTAAGCTCTGCTGACACAACAAGAAAAGTGGAGAGTGTCTTTCCAAGGCTGATACTGTCCCCAAGAAAGCTCTGTCCTTTGCTGGGGTGAGGCAGCCTGGTACTGGAGCACCATATCCTCACAGCCATAAGCACTAAGCAATGTCTACAGTATCTACAGTGACTGTTCCGTTTTTCAAACAGGATAAATGGGGATGTGAATATTCTTTTGGGGTAATCACACCCATCACCTTCACTCATGCACAGGGAATTGGTGGACTCAGTGTCCCTGAAGGTGTTTAAGGAAAGGGCAGATGTAGTACTTAGCAACATGCTTTAGTTGGCAATATTGGTGGTAGGTGAACAGTTCGACTAGATGATCTCAGAGGTCTTTTCCAACCTTAATGATTCTATGATTTGCATCTATTCATGGTAGATGTAGGCCTTTTCTTGACACCCTCTGGAATATGTTTGACATATCCTCATACTTGGCCATGTTGTCTTTGACTAACCTCAGCCACAACGTGAACAAGAGAGTCTTGCAAGCCATTTGAAAGTAGAAGTCACATCTCCTCTTATCATCTTGAAACATTGATAGGATGAGAGGCAGTGGTCTCAAGTTGCACCACAGGCTGCTGAGGGAGGTGGTGGAGTTACCGTCTCTGGAAGTGTTCAAGAAATGTGTAGATGTGGCACTGAGGGACGTGGTCTAGTGGGAATGGTGGCAATGAGTGGCAGTTGGACTGGATGATCTTAGAGGTCTTTTCCAACCTTAGTGATTCTGTGATTCTACATCTGCCTTCACATTTCCTTGCATCTAAAGCACCGCTCTTGCACACTTTGCATAAATTCTCAGCCAGTCAGCTGCATGCTCCTTCCACGTCATGGCAAAGTGCATCTCCTACCATGCTGTTCACCCTGCTCCTCATCAATGCAGCACTTGCTCAGCATTTACATGTCTTCTCGCTTTCAAAGCCACAAGAAACATTAGCTCTAAAATAACACAGATCAGAGTTAAAGTTGAGCTCAAATTATTTCATGTGTATTTCAAAAAGCTCATCTACTCTTTCCCATAGATGGGCCTCAAGTAAGTTATGTTATGAGCATTTCCAGCCTCTGCTGTCTTCTCTTGCTGAAGAAAAGACTGAAAACTTCTGACATCAGTAACTTGGATTTCAATTGCCCACGTGGTCCTATTCAGGAGTAGGAAACAAAGGCTCATTTCTCATTAGGTTACTCAGATCCCACACAGGTGTCTGTACTCACAAGGTCATAAGGGGAACTTGCTATCCCAGTGCTATCACAAGCTGAAGGAGTACAAATCCCTTCCATACCACTCCACAGCTCCACCATCTTGGGAGCATCCCACATCCCCATGGCTCATTTCACTATTGCCTCAGCATTCAAGAGCCTCTCACCACAAGGAGCAAGCATTTCAGGATCAGGACATTTGTGTTGACTTCCTCTATGTTCTTATCTCATGTTTTGATATTTTGACACTGGAACTCTAGTTTGCCCTTCTGTTTTTTTTTTTTNTTTTTTTTTTTTTATTTTATAATTTTGATGCTTAGTTAGTATGAGTTTTTTTTTTTTTTTTTGGCAACATTAATAAGGGGGCTTGCTTTGTAAAAATAAGTTTTATTCCCCTTATAGTTCTAGAAGTAGGGCAAGCATGATTTAAATGCAAGAAATATATATTAATTATTTCTTTTGGTGAACTGCAAGTAAGCATAGGAAACATTTATGTAGGTATTTATGTAAAATGTTTTCCTGGAGTAGCTGAGCAACCACAAATCAAGACAAATCAGGAAAATCCTACTTGCTTTTTTAGGAACTGGACCCCTTGGTGCTTGTTTATTTTTAGATTTAATTATTTCCAGTGTGCTTTTCCAAGTTTAAGAAAATAACTAGTAAGCCTGAGCAGTATTTCTAGCCCAGTTTGCACCTGGAAATGCTACAAATCTTAGTCTTAACTATGCTAGTTTTTAATTTAGTAACTACTGGGCTTTTCTGTGCATGTGTGCATATATATGTATTTCTATTAATGCAACAGAAGTTTCTGTTAAAACCTTTGCTCAAGTTCATAGAAGCAGCAGCATAGATAAGTGTTTATGAGCTGAGATTTGGTTTACTATACCTTTGGTTACACAGTATTTTTAGCATAGGTGAAAGAATATATTTTTTCCTCCTTGTAATAGAGGCCTGTATCAAAACATCAGCTGAAACATGAAGGAAAAGGAGAAAGTTTGCTAATTTTACAAATATAGATACAGCTAGAATGTTTGTCTTTTTTTCCCCCTAAGGCTTTCAGCCCTACGTTGCAGGTAAAGGAGCTGGGCAGCATAAGTGAGCTGGACTTGACTTTTGAGCCTTCTGAAGTTCAGATGTCATAAAAGTATTTTGTTCTCTTTTGTTCAAGATTCCTCTGATGATACAGTGAAGGAAAGAATGTTGTCTTCTACTGTTCTGCAGCCCATCTTTTGACAATTACTATAACACCACACATACAGAAAGGTATAAATAAAATAAAGAGAAAAATTAACTTCCTGAAAGAAAAACTCTTGACTGTCTTCCCAAAATTATGTGCCAGCCCTGACCCTTTGGATGCATCAAGGCATCCCAGCCTTTTAACTTCATGAAAATCTGTTTAGATAGCTCACTCTGAGGGCAGATTTATGTCCAGAAAATTTGGAGTTGCTTACCAAAAGGATGAGAGTCATTTATTTTCCTGTTACCAGTCTGCCACACGAATGAGATATCATCAGCTAAAATATTCAGCAGAAGCTAGTCCTCACATTTTATCCCCCTCTTTTTTTCCTTTTCCCTCTTTGAGACCAGTTACCTATTTAACTCCATCCTGTCAATTAAACCAGAGAAAAAACGCAAAGAACTAATTAGGCAACTGTGTAATTTTAATTAGCTGTTTTGATAATTAAACTAATTAGTTCCCCTGTGTTTCCACAATATGTGGTGGACTGGTTTTGATATCACGGCTTCAGAGTTCCATTCCATTAGTTAATTAGTCACTTTTGCATTAGAAAGCTTTATTAATGGCCTTAATTTGCAGTTGAAATGAGAAATCTGCTGTCAATAATTTGGATAATTGCCTACTGTTTGATTATAAAGTACAAAAGTAGCAGCACACTATTACATATGCAAATCCCAAGGGTTATTTCCTGGATGCTTAGCTTTCTTGATCTACATTTCATCCTCTCTCGCTTTCTGTTTTTTCTTGACCCTGTTAGGGGGAAGAGAATCCAGCTTATTAAGAAAATGAAGGCCTGTTTTTTTCCCCTTGTCCTGTACTGCATGTATGCTTGTGCCTGCAATTGTTAAAGTTATTGCTTGCTTTGTACCTAATTAGTGTCCTTGGAATTAAATGAACAGCTCTGTATACACCTCTAGCTCCTGCAGCCATGTTTGTGCATTGAATAATTGATTCTACTCTGCTAATCAGATAGGGACATAATGAGCCAGTTTAATTAAATGGGGATCTAACCTGGTGAACACTGGGAAAATATTTGCTCATTTACTTAGTAAAAGGCCACAGTTGCTTTTCATTGGATGGAAGGGAAGGTTACAGAAAGTAAAGTAGGCTTTGAAGGCAGAAACAGTTCACTGGCTGTCTACCCCTAGCAAATCAGGCTACTTGAATAGCAGAAAGGTTTAGCAACTTTTGTGGTTTGGGGGTTTTTGTTTGTTTGTTTGTTTGTTTTAAAAAAGGCTTAATCAAAGGGCTGGATTTGCTGACAGGTTTCCCTGCCTCTCGCAGAGGTGTCAGCAGCACTGTTTGGCTATGCTCTAAGAGGCAGGTTGCTTGGTCCTACAGCCCACAGTGATTTGCAGAAAGAATTTCAACTCAGTTTACTGCTAGTTGGTGCCTGTGTCACTGCAATAAGGTAAGACTCAGCTGCAGTTTGTCTTCTTTGTAGCAGAGGGCTTAACTTTGGGTGCATGTGCTTATATTTTGTAAAACATGACTGTTTATCCTAATGTTTCCTTATGACTCCTGTTATTAAGATCTACAAATTCACTATGTGAATGCATCTCTCAATATGAAAGCCTCAGAGATGATGATTAGGGGAGCAGGGGAAGGGCTGCCAGGAGTTGTGCAACTTAAAAGTTTTGTTGGCTGTTTTGAATACATAGCTGAAGGCTTTGAGGATAGCATCTGATCACTTTCAAACTTTAAAGTGTCTACAGCAATAATTCTTCTTTAATGCTAGCTAAATCTTTGGAATGGGAAGATGATTATGGTCTCTAAATGCAAAGATTAACCATATTTTCAATGACAGCTTAAGTGAAATTTATCGTCTTCACCATAATCTGCAAAAGCAAGCACTAGGCTAAATATACATCTGTAATTCTAATTGCACATCAGACCAACTTTACCTGCAGGGATAAAGTAGTGCAAGGCCGATATAGAAACAACATGGTGCTCATCTGCCATGGTGTACTAGGATGAAATAGCATATTGACCCTGAATCCATACTCTGAGTAAAAGCAATTGTCATTCTGCCACTGTAACACCTTGTTGCCAGTGGCGATGTAATTAAAGCTGTGAGGACTCATTTTCCATTCTTATCTCTTAAGCTCGTCTGAATCAGAAACTGTTTGTCTGTGGTAACTGAGAAAACGCACTACAAGGCTGCATGTTTATGTATGAATTTTTGGTAGACTATTTTTTGGGGGCAGCGAGGAGACAGCTCTAATCATCTTATTTCCAACATTCATTCTCCTTGTGTGTGTGTGTATATATATAAAATATAATTTGTGTGTGGAGATATATATGTAATGTTATATATTTGATTCACACACACGCATGTATAGATAGATATATAGGCACACATGCACACACAGTTTAAATTTTACTCACCCCCTTTTCTCCTCTATTAAAATTCCAAATGGCTAAGAGGATTTTCTCAATTTAGTCATACTTTTAATCTTCACTGAAATGAGTGATGACTTCTTATAATAAAAAGTTGACAGGCTTACATTGCGCACCGGTGGATTAGTTTCCCTTGGTGATGAGGTTTTCTTTTGTGCGCCGTGTGTCTGTTTGATGGAGGTTTAACAGAAAGCATTTTGGCAGAAATTGGATGCAGCAGGGATCATCTGGAGAAGGCTGCTGTTCGATATTAACTGCACACAGTAACTTTTTTTTTATTTATTTTTTTAGTCTTCAGCCAGGTGATAGAAGCTGCCAAAGCATGTGTCCCCCTGCTGAAGGAAATAGAAGCGTTTTGGGGGAGATTATAAAGGCAAATGTATGCATGTGGTATGAACCTCCTTAAGCATCATATTTAATTTGCTTTTAGCCGTTGTCTAACAAAAGCAAAAGAGTTAGATATTCTCTGTAAGAAGTTATCAGACCCATGAACATCTGCAACATGTACTTTTTAAATTTTTTTTTTCATTGTTGGGGGACATGGGTAGGACGCGCAGCAGAATATGAATTGAAGCAAGGTAATGTTATAAAAACAGTGCTGTATTAGCACGTATGCATGGGCTAAATTCATTCTTGGAAAAAGAGAAAAGCAGAGGAGTTTTTGCAGCTTCCTCAAAGTTTCCCCCCAGGCACAGGGGGAACGTAAAGAAATACAGTTGGTTCAGCAACACATCTTGGTAGGTGTGATGAAGTCATGAGACCATTTCAGTGTCAACCTGTGACAGATACAGTAGCTGCTTTGAACCACTTGTATACATCTATGTTAGTAGATAAAATCTAATCCTGCAACATCTTCCTGATTAACTTATAATTCTGTATCAAGAATTGTACTGGAAACAAAATGACTTTTTCAGGAGCCTTTAGTAGGACTGAGATGTCAAAGGAAGCTCTTCTCTAGGTCTTTTGAATACAAAGCCTCTATAAATGAAGGTTTGATCAGGCTTTGCTTCAGGAGATGCCTGCCTCTTGCTAGAGTACCAAATCCTCCCCTTCCCAAGTGCATCTGAGAAAATTCACTCCAAACAATGCAGTTTTTTTCAGATGCGCTCTTTAAATTGATGTTGTTCTGCTAGACTTGCTTTCTCATAAGAACGAGCAGAGAGACTGATACTATGCAGGAAATGATCTTTCAGAAAGTGTGTGACACTAGTACAAGATGAGTTCAATACTGGTTGAATCCAGTTCCATAAATAACTCTAGAAAAATCAAAAGAAATGGTTTGGAATACTTTCAAGTATGTCATACTCATCATGAGTGTTCTTATAACTCGGTTCTAGGTGTCCAAATATGACTGATTTAAATTTCATTTCTTTAAGAAATTTATGTCAACTGCCAAATATTTAACACTGGAACAATAGTAAGCAGCACATGAGCACTGTTCATGTTTTAGAATTTTATTTGACGGTTTAAATATTATTTGAAAAAATATATTAATATATTAAAAAAACAATACTCTATTTTCTATTTCACTGAACTTTTGAGAACAGGAACAATGTTTATAATAGAGATAGGAAAAGCTTAATCTGCACTTACCTCTGGTTCAGGCAGCCAGCAGTGACAATCCCGCTTTCCTTGTCAAGTTTCAAGAACTCACAATCCTTAATTTAAACACTTGAGAAACCTATGGAGCCTGTCAGTCTAGTTAATGAAGCCTCCTCCTTCCCCTTTTTTAAACAAAATCTGACTTTCTTTAAAGACCACTTAAGGCATATCTCTGATTATACAAACAGGTTCTGTCCTAGAGGAGTGAATAATCCAATAATACCTCCTTTGACTTGTTTCCCTCACCATCTCTGATAGTTCACTAAAGGATTGTAGCTTCTTTAAAGGTACGAGTTAGTCTAAAATAGGCAACAGATATGTCATTTTCAATACAAAGAGTATGCAGTATTCAATACAAATCACTGCTTTGATTACAGGCCTTTTGTCATTTAGAAAGTTATCTACGTGAATTAATGATCCCTTAATATTTTCTTGCACTTTTATCAAAATATTCCCATTTTTCTGATATTTACAATGAGTGAAACTGCTGAGCACTGCACAACAAGTATGAGAATATGTATACATACTGATACGAGAAGAGAAGCTGAGCATAAAAGTTGTTCAGAAAGTAAAACCAGTTAGGTAGATTTTTGCACCTAAAGTTTTGGCTTCTTAACCGAGGTTCTCTAGAATAGTTGAAGCAAGTTTTTTAAATGAGTCAGATGCTGAAATAAGCTTGATACCTTGCCATGTTGAATGCTGTGAAATTTTTATGGTCAGCCTTTTTTCTAATCCTACCCTTTTTCACTTTAAAACTGTCACCCCTTGTTCTGTCATTATGCTCCCTGATAAAGAGTGTCTCCTCATCTTTCCCATCGACCTCCATTTAAATATTGGAAGGCAGCAGTGAGTTTTCCCCAAAGCCGCCTTCTTTTCCAGGCTGAACAACCTCAGCTCTTTCAGCCTGTCTTCACAAGAGAAGTGCTCCAGCCCTGTGATCATCCTCATGGCCTCCTCTGGACCTGCCCCTATAAGATGTATGCCTTTCTTAAGTTGAGGGCCTGAGAACTGGATGCAGCACTCTAGATGGGGCCTTATGAGAGTGGGGTAGAGGAGTATGATCGATCTGCTAGCTAAGCTCTGAGTTGAGTGTATCTGTATGCATAGAGTACAGACAGCATGACTCAGAAACATGCCCTTGCTGCCTAAGGCTAATGGTATTCTTGGTTGCATTAGGCAAAGTATCATCAGCAGTTCAAGAGAGATGATCCTTTCCCTCTTCTCAGTTATTGGTGAGACCACACCTGGAGTCTTATGTTCACTTCTGGGTACCCCAGAGACATGGTTTTATTAGTAAGAGTCCAGTGGAGGTCCACCAAGATGATGAAATGACTGGAGCACCTCTCCTGTGAGGAGAAACTAAGAGAGCTGGGATGGTTCAGCATGGGGAACAGGAGGCTCAGGTGGGTTCTTATCAATGTCCATTAATAGCTGAAGGAAGGACGTAAAGAAGATGGAGCCAGGCTCTTCTTGGTGCTACCCAGTGCCAGCACAGAAGGCACTGAGTACAAACTGGAATACAAGAGGTTCTATCAAAACATCTGGAAGCACTTCACTGTGCAGGTAATGGATCCTTGGCACAGGTTGCCCAAGGAGTCTCCTCTATGGAGATTTTCAGAAGCTGCCTGGACATGGTCATGCTTGAGCAGAGATTGGATGAGATGACCTCCAGAGGCCTCTTCCAACCTAAGCCATTCTGTGAACATAGAATATAGAAAATATGAAAGACTCTATGGCCCTTGTCTACTGAGATTGGCCTTACAAGTGGTAGTGAAATTATGATGAAAATGGAAGAACAGGAGGGAGGACTGAGCAGGTACTATAACAAGTTAAATCAAGCATAAAAGAAGGGGGAGCTAGAAGATCTACGTATGTTGGAACAAGGACAGAATTAGAGGTTAGAAGACCTATGTTAGCCAGAGGTATACTGAGCATGTCTTGGGAATGGGATGCTGTCTGGCTTCAAGAAGGCCAGAGAAGATTAGTCTAAATGTTGAGTCAGGACAGCAGAATATGGGGGATGTGAACCTCAGTGGTGAAACCAGGCATGGGCCAGGCCTCTTCCTATTACAGAGGCATGGATGGCAAGACAAAGTTTCACTTTGGAAGACCAAATGAAAAGGTGGAAGGCAGAGTCAAAAATAACATGTCAGCTAGATGTGAATAACAGCAAGATGGCAGTATTGTCTATTGGGACCAAAAATCGGAAGGAAGAAGCAAAACATCCATTTCATACTATCTGAATTTTAAAATAGCAAGGCTGCCAAAAGATCATGTCAGAATGAAAGACAAAAATAGGATGACAGTTGTTAAGAGTGGAGAAGTAGGTTTCTGAATCAGTAACATAAATATAGTACCATCTTTTATGTGAAGATAAGCCAAAAGGTTTTCATCTGGTTGCAGGAGGTGTCTGGAAATTCTCATTTAAATTCCTTTGATGAAAGGTTTGCACTTACTTTCTTTCCAAATGTGCAATAAAAGCTCCAATGTAATGCCATAAGACAAAGTGATCATATTTTTCATGTATAGGGCTATCAGTGGAAACTTAGACATTAGATGCTTTTACAGGTGTTTTGGAAACCTGGCTTCTGAGTCCATTGTATACATAAAGCTGTGGAAGTCTTTCATCTATATGTTTAGTCTGATGTCTGTTTTAATTTTCAGATGGCTTATCCTGACAGATTTCTTGTTCAGTAAATCTTGTTGATAGGGATGTTCTCTCTGTTTACTGCACATATGAAGCCCAAATTTTAGTCTAAAGAGTTAATAAATTTTATCTGAAACAATTATATTTTAGGACTCAATGTGAAATGGTTGAACTGTGCCTGAACAAGAACAGTTGAAGTTCATCTTTATTACAGTTCCTGGATACTGAGAATACTTCAGGTTGTGTTCCAGATATGGTTACAGGCTTTCAAGTGAAAAAAGTTTGCCCAATTTAAAGAAAGAGCCCTACCTGTATGCCAGGAGGCAAACAGCTCTTCTGGTTTGTGGCACTCAGATCACTGTTTAAAAGTGGCTATGAATTTCCAGCTGGGATTGAAATTAAACCAAAACTATCATTTGCCAGAAATTCAGCTTTTAACCCAGCTTATAGGAAAGACTGTTTCAGAAGCACGTCTAATTGTTCTCATTTATGCTATCACTGTCTTAGCATTCCCTTAGGTTCTGGAACACGAAAATGTTTTTCCCATTTGCTTGATATGCATCAATCTGCCAGCATTTTTCTGTCATACTTTAACTCTTCCTCCTCCAGACTGCATTGGATACTGGTGAGGGTACAAATATAATTGATCCTTAGAGAACATTACCATTAGACAGATCTGAATTTGGAGATTGAGGTGTGTCCCTCAACAGGGCTTAAGACAGTTAGGGTGAATCCCTTGCCCTTCTGCAAACTGCTGTCCATAACATCCCTGGGCTGATAGCTGCAGATAGGTTCAGTAGACTGACCTTAGAAGTCTGCCTTAGCCCAGAAACTTCAAATCACTGGGCATTAGTCTCAAAATTGCCTTTTCTCTCTCCAAGCGTTGACCTGAAATCCAGATTGTGCTGGCCTAGTGTATTGATTCCAGTCTTCTCTCTGACTACTCTCTCTCTGAGCCTCCTACAAAATGAAAGATTTGAAGCTGACTGGTAGGTAATGTGATGCAGTTTCTTCTATGAAAAAAGAAATGGACCTACCCTGAAAGGGTCATTGATTAATTTAGCCGAAAGAAATGTAGTTGCTCAGAATAAGTAATGTCACAGTTCAGAGTGAGAGGTCAGAATGAAACAATATTGAAGCTTCCATTGCTTCTGGAGATGTAAATTTGATTTCTGTAGTCAAGAACAAGATGTTGATCAGAGAGCAGGGTCTACATTGCTGTGATGTGTGAATGCAGCCCTTGAGAGAGACACACTTCATCTCCTGGAAGGATGCAGATTGCCCTATGCTTGTACATAATACATGGTCACTGACATTTAAGCCATTTCTAGGAAGGCGGCATGTTGCCACGCATCGTTTTTGACACCAGCAGATAAATGGGTGCCTGGTCCTGAGCTTACCCATCACATGTGGGCACATACTTGTACTCCAACAGGAGTAACAGAATCAGGTGCATCCTAAGCCCACTGAGGCAAATTCACTGACTTTCTGTCAGCATGCTTCTGCTGAAGACAGTGGTGTAACAGAGGCACAAGTCAATAAAGAACTTGGCATACTGTATTTCACATCCATATTTAAAGCAGTGTGGATTTGCATGGTAGTTTCCAGCTTTATTACATGAATACATATGTTCCTGCTGATGTAATTCTCTTGAAAGGTATAAATAATGGATATTCTTCATAAGCAGTTGACCCCCTGGAAAGATTGAAATCAGAGAGAGGGAGTTAGAGTTTCCTTGCACAATTCAGCTTGCACTTGCACTCAGTGTCACTGGATAAAAGTCAGTTAGAGGAATTCCTGTAATGTGTCACTGCCTGCTGCCTCCAGTGTCACCCTGGTCACTAGCACCAATGAGTCTATTAGATGGAAAAGACGGGGAGGAAAACAGTGGAAGTAATGTACCTTGTTAAACTGCTGCCTTCTGAGTCTTTGGGGGCACTTTTATTTTATTTTTTTTAACAAAGAACAATCACTTTGTAACAGAAGAGTCCTTTGGCATCAAAGCAGGTGTGATACCTCTCCATTTCCCACAGCAAGCTACAATAATAAAGGAAACAATTCTCAAATATTGCTGGTCCTGAGGCATTTTAATTCTCTGTGATTCAAATACTTTGGCAAATCAGAGACCAGATAAGCCTAAGTTCCCATAAAGTCCTGATTCCTCTTAAGCACAGTGGAGAATAAATGCAGGAAACAGCAGCAAGGACTTAGTTTGCAAAAGTCTCCCAGGATGTGCAGAAGTGAAAAGCATTGCAAAAAGCCAGATCTGGTCCACTATGCTTACAAGTGTGTCTGGTCTGCACATCATAGTAAATGCTTCTGATCTCCAGGTATGGGAATTACCCCACCAAGATAGCTGCTGTTTTAACATATTTTTAAGGTTCCACTAGTGCATGATTGGAGAGAACTGGTATGGACCAGACAGGTGGAAAACAAGACAGCTGTAACCTTTTCATTATTTTTTTTTAATTTTTCTTTTTCTTTTTAAATCTGAAAGAAGAATTCAGCTCTTATTTTCAATGGAAGATGGAATAGTCTTACCTTTCCCATCCTCTTGCCATTGTATCCTTTGTAATGAGAGGCAGAACAACTCCATGGACAGCCCTGTGAAAACACCTTCTAGGGATTTTTACTTCAAGCTGCTAGATCTATAAACTCTAACTTGTAAGACTGCACTACTACCATACAGAAATATTTTTATTCCTGATGTAGACAGTTTCCATAGCTGTTCTTGCTGGTCTTATTTAATTTCTCCAAAAAATGTTTAAGCATTGGTAGTAAAGCAGCAGAAACATGGGGGGTGCTGAGATTTTAGTCAGTGAATCAGGTCTCGGCTTGCACAACACATGGTTAGGAGAAGGCACTTTTTCTTTGACTTCATCTGCTCTCATACTCTAATTACTGCTACAACAGTAGGCAGTACCAAGCAAAACACTAGTGTATCCAAACAATAGAGGCAACTAAATATTGCTATAGACTCGAGAGGTTTCAGCTCCACAAACTGAGAAACGCAAAAGCTTCAATCTCTTATTGTACTCCTTGAGGCACGCTGGCAACCAAACAAATGCATGCTCAAGCCTGGTTCAGCAAGAAGATGGGAGAACCAGCCCTTTGTCTTTTTGCACCCAAGCAAATTTAACACAGGTTTTTTGTGGTTTTTTTTTTTTAATCAAATATTGCCCAATATTATATTCATACACTGAGATAAAGTCTGTGGGGTTTTTTTGGTATTTTTTTAAGCGCTAGTGTTAGCAGAGTATTACTCTGGATTTGCACTTTTCTAACTGAGGTTAGACTCCAAACCAGTACAGTATACAGTATAATTTTTTCCCCCTATGGTTAGTAATAGTATAAACATATTCTGCTTCTTTCATACAGCCACCTGCCATTTTTGCTTTATTGCTGCCAGAAGGTTTAAAGGCATGCTTTTAAATATCTTGAAAGTTTCCTGTTGATAAGAAAAGGTGGTTTTAACACTTTTAAGTAAACAGTAACACACAAACATCACAAATCATGCTTTTTGATAGAATCTACATTAGCTGCATGAGGCATGAGGGACACTACCATGTGAGGGGGAGGAAAAGAAGGCTCAATTTCTAGCAGGGAGACCTCATAAGAATTAGTTATGAAACTAATATACCATGCTATATGGTATGTATGTTATAAACCAAAACAATTACGTCAGATTTTGAAACTGTCCCTGTATGTCTCTTGTCTTAGCAATAATCATTGGGCAGTTCTGCAGGTAGGATAGCAGCAGACTGCAAACTCCCATGAGTATTTTAATCTTCTGAAATCTACAATCTTCAAAATATCTTTTGAAGTCCAGGAGAACAAATGCATTGTGGTAACACAAGCAAACACTTCTTAAAAGTTACTAACACAGATTCTTGGAATATTGTTTCAGGAATATAACTGCTTTTCTAGACACTAATTATTGATATGTGTTTAAATGCTGTCATACAAAACAAGTCCATTCATCAAGCATCAAATTAAACCATAGGTAACCTAAACAGAGAACGTTTACTATAAATCATGAGTACAGTGCATAGATTCAGAATCTAAACATGACCTGCTCATTGGGTGCCTACAAATTCATATACTCGGTCAAGAATCACAAGCTTCGGGATGTCGTCAGGGCACCAGATGCATATTTTACCTAAAGCCCAAAATGCCAAGTGGTAGATTTATAGCCCCTGTGTTTGGAACAGTTCCTAGAAGTGTACAAAGAACAACTAAGATAACCTCTTGGAAGGAAAAAGTGAACAGTGTGGTCATACTCCAGAGGGTATATTTGTAGAAAAAGATTCAAGGTACATTCAATCTTCTCTCCCTCCTTTTGTGAGTTTTCCTTGAGTGCTTCTCATTTGTAATTATGTGCTGCAGTTAAACCCACCAGGCAGCTAAGCACCACATAGCCATTTGCTCATTCCTCTCTGTCCTGTAGGGAGATGAGAAGAAAATTGTAGAGAGCAAGAGCTTGTGGGTCGAGATAAAGACAATTTAGTAAGGGGGAAAAAAAAAGGAACAAAGCAAGTGATGCTCACCACCAATGACACTGTATAGTATGGGATATCCCAGTTTGGATCAGCTGTTCTGATTCTGTTCCCTCTCAGCTTCATTGTACACTGTCAAGCCCTGAAAGTCCTTGTCCCTGCGCAAGCACTGCTCAGCAACACCTAAAACATTAGTGTGTCGTCATTATTCTCATCTTAAATCCAAAAGACAGCACCAGATGGAAGAAAGCTAAATTTATCCCAGGCAAAATCAGGATATGGTGTCTCTCAGAATTTATGATTCAGCATATTTTAGCCTAGGTATTAATAGTATGATCTTCCTAAAAGAGAAAAGGCAAGTCACATTCCTGAAAGTATTACTGGAAGAGTGTCTTTACTTTGTGTTGAAAAGACTTCTTATGGAGTAATAGACTCAGTTTTGGGCACCACACTCAGACAGATATAGTTAGACTGGGACAAAACAATACAAATCTAAGAGGAAGAGTTTCGTCCTGTCTTGTTTGATATTTAATCTTTATAAACTATGACTGCTGCCAAAAGAGAGTCCCATGCTTCTTCTGTTTCACTGGCATCTCATCCAGTGTTTAGAATGTTTTTGGCTGAGTGGGTTACTGATCTGGTTGCTGAAAGAAAACTAGCCCATTGGACTACACGTTATGAAGTTACATGATTCTGTGATCCATTCTTAATGAAAAAGATGGGAACACAGCAGTGTGGGATGGGGAGAAAAGGGATGGCTTTCTCAACAGAAGCCTTCAGATATGCTGGAAAAACTTCAGCATGAAAAGGTACTCCAAGGCTGCAGGTCTTTGGGCAACAGACTGCTTCCCTGTCCATTCCTTCTGATTCACAGTTTTGTCCCACTCAGGGCTATATGATTGCATCCACTCCTTTGCACTGATCTTTGTCCTTGCTAGAGTCTGTTGTCAACCACTTTATCTTAATACATCAGTGGAAAGCTACCAGACTTTTTTGCTAAGCTTGTTCTCTGGTACATGCTTTTTAAGTGCATTACGATAGGGAACCCATGGGCATGTGTGGTGTACTGAGGAAAAAGGAAAAGGAGTAGCTTGTAGCAATACTAAACTGTTAGAAACTCTGACTTGTAAAAGAAGCTTGCAGCACTTGGGTTTCGGCAGCTTAGAAATTAGAAAGTGAGAAGTCCATCTTCAATTCATAAAAAAAGTCACTATAAAGAAGCAGCACTCACTTCTTCCCTATTGCTCAGAACAGGGAAAAGGAAACAAGAAACTAATGGTTTAATTTGCTTCAAAGGTGACTTTGGAAAGGCAGTGGAGGGAAAAGCTTTCTATCTGGGTGTCTAGACTAAGCTTAGTTATTCTCTGTCAGTGGAGAAGAAATGGTTAGATCATCTCCCAAGGTCTTTTCCAACTTTATATTCACATGAATCTAACATTACTGTTCTAACACAGGTACAAAGAGAGAACCTTCATTTTCTAGATATCAAGAAAAACAGCATAATTCATAGAAATACACTTAGAACAGCAAAATGCCGAGATTGAACTATCCATCTGTTATTCAAGCAACATGTGGTCATATAACTCATTCATCTGGACAATTTACAAAATTGGTCTGGCTGTAGTCCTATTTACATGATAACAACAGCTGACAAAGGTTCTGGAAGCAGGAAGGATGGCTCTGTGATGAGGGCCTGTAGCTACGTTAGGCAGTCAAGAACATCCTTTCTCATGGGCTAAAAACAGACATTTTGTATGAACAGAAGGCAGCTATATCTGACACAGAAAGCCAAACCCTACTCTTACTCAGGAAGACTTATAAAGAATGATTTGACTTGAGATGAAACAATGTCAGAAGACATTGAAGAGCCTACACCACTTTTTCCTACCTTTATCCCTATCATTTATTAGGGCTTAGGGTTGTTGACCAACACTTTTGCTCATCAGCTGGCCTGTCTGCCACAAGGAGGGACAAATGTCTCACTGCACCAGCGCATGATCCCAAATAGTACAGGCCCTACACCTATGCCTGCAGGGTCAGAAAACAGTCTGCAGGAGCAGCAAAACCAACTCAGAAAGTTCCAGTCCTGCCCCAGTGGCCTATTTCCACCTCCTGCTTTTTCAACCCCCTCTTAAGCGTAGGTGTACCATGGCTAGTAGGACCAGGTTATCAATTGGCATGCCAGACTGGTCTGAACTTACAGAAGAAATTCTACAAATAAATAAAGATCCAGGAAACAGCTGTATCAGCCTCAGAGAGCAAATGGACCTGCAGCAGAGAAGTAGTGAGTATGGTAAGGGGGAGAGAGCAACAATTTATTGTGCTGGCTTTTCTGTCAAAACAACTGTCTAAAAATGAAACCACAATCTCAGACAAGGGCCCAAGCTTGTACTAACAATTAAATAACAACATTAGAATAAATGGCCCCATTTTATTTATTTGATGTTGCTATAAATTTGCACAAGAGTAACTGAGAAAAATTTGAGTTGTAGTAAGACTTTTCAAGCCGTCATAGCAAAATTAATATGAAAAGATTGAGATAAGTTTTGGATGATGGGGGTGGAATATTTATCTTTGCCAGGAAAAAATTGGGATTGTAAGTTCTTCTTTTTTTCTTTTGAAGATACTGAGAGGTGAAAAAAAAAGAAAAAAAAAAGTGCAAGAGAGAGAGAGAGAGAGAAAGTTGCAGCTATAAAAGGTATTTGTCAAGAACAGCCATCGGCCAGCACCACAAATGAGCAACTCCAGTGTGAAAACACTTTCAAAGTTCTAAATGAGTTGTCCCTGTGGTAATAAAGAAAGGCTGTTTTACAGCATGACAGTATGTAAGACAGCATTGTCAGCTATAGTTTATTTAAAGCACAAGGCCTGTAACAGGAAAATAATGACTTTAATAAAATTTACTATTGACTTTGTAGGCTAAAATCTTTCTGTCATCAGGAATACAGAAAAACAACCTGCCTGAAAGCCCTTCACTTAAATATATTCCTTTAATATTTCAAAGCAACTTGTGACTATTTTTTTTAATATACATGCTACTTCAAAAGATACTGTAGTGGGGTGGAAATTAGTATTTTTAATAGAAAGTTGGAATTGCTTACATAAGGGAAAAACTGGTAATGACCTATGACACTGTCTACTGAAAGCAACATTTGAGGAAACTGCAAAAGCAGTTAATGCAATTCCTTGAAAAGCTGTATAAAGCTATGTCACAAATGAATGATTTATAAATTACTGAACGTCCTTCTCATCTAGAGGATATCTTTTAATCATGCACTGTAGTTTTCTCTGAGTGAACTCCAAAGAGCGTGCTGCAGAGATACACAGAAATCTGCAGCATGTTAACAAGGTTGGGGTCATTTCTAAGAATTGAGGGGGGGAGAAAAAATAAAAAATCCTCACATACAGCATGATTTTACTTTCCAACCAATTTGATTAAATGCACTATAGCTTGCTGGTAGTATGTAAGAGGTCACGTCTTTTATATTAAAAACTGCAGAATTTTCATTCCTTTAATGTTTTTTACATAGTTAAAATAAACTGTGGTAAAAAGTTTCCCAACAGTGTATGACAGCTCAATTTAGAGGTGAAACCTTTTAATAAAATCTCATGAAATGAATGCTTTGCTTTATGCACTCTGTTTGTGTTTCCCACTGGAGTGCTTAGCATTGTGAAGCAGTGGTTTCTTTCTTTACTGCTGCAGAGCAACATCACGGAGGAGAGTCTGGAGCTTTGGAATAGAAAAGATGTCACTTAGCCGCAGTAAAATTGTTGATGGAAGAATCTTAATTTACAGTGAAAATGCTTTACTCTTGGCTTAAAAAAAAAAAAAAAAAAAAAAAAAAAAACCGCTATTGTGCATTAATTTACATTGCAATAATTAATTAAGAATGAAGAAAAATATTCCATAGAGGCTTTTTAGAAAGGACTCTGGGGTCCAGAAATAGTATTAAGAGGGGAACCAATTAAAGATTTATCTGAGAATGAATAATTTTGCTAGGACTTTGGCAATGGAACTGGCTGAAGTCATATTTGTTATAGGTTTGCCTTGTTCCATGCACATCTACAAATCCTTCTTATGCTTGCTGAGGGACATATCAATGGAGAAGTAATCTTTCCATAAGAAAGCACAATGCCTCTCTTTCCCAATGTGCTACGTAAATACCACCTAAAAAAGTGGCAGTACACTTCATAAACTCCTGAAAGTGTAAACATGCAGTTGACAGAAAATGTAATGCATTTCCCACGTTTGGAAATCTGGAGTTCATTCATTGCTTGCAAACTAGAAAGACAAAAAGGGTGAGGATCTTACACCATATGAATTATACTGGCTCAGCCTAACTGTACAGCCAATATGTTATCAAGTGTTGCAAAGAATCATAAAGCCAGTATAATATAAGACACTGGGAAGAAGTATCCCATTGAATGAATGCTGTATGGGCCCCAAAATCATAATCTTGCCAGGATGCTGGCTGTAAAACTCTTGCTATTTTAGCCTTGCATGGTGGTTTAAAAAGGTTTGCTGTAGTTTTGCCCTTCTGTTTGTATGCATACAGTTGCATGGCATACTGTCTATCATTATTTATGGACTTCTGCAGCTAGGAAGATTGTTCTTCTTGGCATGTTGAACCAGCATGTCATACTTTCATAGCAATTCCCTTTGAGTTTACCACACTGATAAATTGTGACAGAGCAAATATACCTATCCAGTGTAGGTTTCATCCACCTGCCTATTGCCCTCCTTCAGCAATAGCCACAAAATCTTTGGGCCTTTGCTACTGTATAACCATAGTAAACATATTATAAAATGCTTTGCTTTTTATAGGTCTTCCAGAGTTCTGTAAATATCTGGAAATATCAAATATATGGATGAGTTAGGAAAAAAATATCTGCACATAGCATTAGCACACTATTAGTCCTAAGTGCTGGCATAAGCCTTGTAAGGAATGTAGGAAGCAGAAAAGTTGCAAAATCTTATTCTTGTATGACCACTCATGAAGACTCAAGGATAAGCAGAAATGTAGTGCACTACTTAAAAATGTTTAATCAAATCATTAAAATAACGTTTGAAGCACAAATTCCCTACGTAACACAGGTGGAGAAAACGAGACTAAGATGAATTAAGGTGCCTCTCCTTCAATCCCTTTCCCATCAACTTTAATCTCCATCTCACACCATCGCACAAAGGACTTAGGTGAGTGACCTTATGCAAAAGACATGCCCACACTTCATCTGATGTAGAAGGAGACCTCAGGACCACTATTCAAATCAGTCTTTCATTTACTTCTAAAGTAAGATGTTGAATACATTTTAAAAGACCCACTTTTTGTGACATATCAGCCCTCAGAAATTTCCATCCTCCTAAGTAAGAAATGCTGAGAATTCAGTGCTTAAAGAAAAAATCAAGACTGTTTAAAGTTTGGAGCGTGTCTTAGGCTCTAACTGTTCAAAGTCTTGCCCTTACATTTTATCCAAACTGCAAGAGGATAGTTTTATTAACTTCAGCTGGAGGTTATTTTGTCTTTTATCTTATTTTTCAAGGCATTTGTGAGTGGAGGGAAATACTTCAAATCTATAGCTCATCAACATTAACAACTTTTTTTTAAAGATAAGATTTATATAATGTAGAACAGAGGACATTTACTCATTAAACTCTTCCCTGGAGCCCCAAAAGCTCCAGCTTTCCTTCTATGTACTGGGCAGGAGGAGGCGAATCAAGCAAGACAAAGGAAAAAATAACCATTTTCAAGAGAATCTTATCATCTTTTAAGCATTCTAAAAGCGTACCAATTGCTCTCCTTGCACTTTTCTGACAATGCTTTCCTGCTCAGTAAAGATATTGACAATTACAAGCTCAACTGTGGAAACTCAAATTACCACAAAAAATAAAAATAAATACCACTTAATGAATATTATAGATGCTCCATGTAAATAATATTTTCTAATGTGCAACTAAAAATAAAACCCAGCCCTGAGAGGTGGAGTAAGTAGTCTACCTTCTAGTTATACCTGATAAACCTGAATAATTAATGACTTTATCCCATTGCACCTCTGTTCGAGACATCTAAATTATTTGGGATTCTCAGTGGCTTAGTTCAAGTACATAAAAGGTCCTTTAGTGTTCTCTGCCATTAAGTATTACCTGACAGGAGTGATGGAGGAGCCAAACAGGTGCTTGCTCCGCTGAACCTCATAGCTGCAAACAGTGAAGAATTGTTTGGTGATGGGAAGGTCAGGAACAGTCTTTGCTGTGGTGACCATGAGATGATGGGGCTCAGAATCATGAGAGGAGAGAATGAAGCAAAAGAATGGATCACAGGCATGGATTTCAGGAAAGCAGCTGTTGTCCTGTACAGAGACCTGATTGGAGGGATCTCATGGGATATTGCCCATCAGAAAAGATAGGACTAGGGAAGCTAGCTGATTTTAAAGATCTGCCTTACCAAGCACAAGAATAGTCCATCCTAAAGCCTGAAAAATCGAGCCAAAGTAGCAGAAAACCTGCAGGGATTAACAAGGAGCTTCTCACAAAACTCAGACTTGAGGAGGAATATAGAGACAATGTTTAGGCACGTAGGGGTGGGATTAGGAAAGCAAAACCCATCTGGAGATGAATCTGGCAAGGGACATCAAGAAAACAAGAAAGGTTTCTAAATTTCTACTAAAAATAAAAATAAAACTAAGGAAAATGTGAGCCCAATGCTGAATGAGTCAGGAGACTGATGACATGGAACATGGAAAAAATTGAGGTCCTCAGTACCTCAGTCTTTACTAGTAAGACCTGGCTTCATAGGAATCCCAGGCCTCTGAGATGCACGGGCATGTCTAAATCAGTCATGATTTACCCTCAGTGAAAGGAGACTGGGTTCAGCTATATTTAAAATATTGTGCAGAACTGCCAGGCTCTAAGAGTTATAATTAACGGTGCAAACTCTGGGTGTCAGTGGTGGGGCCAACACTGTTTAACATCCTCATTAATGATCTGGATGACGAGAAGAGTGTATAGCAAGTATGCAGATGATACAAACAGTGAAAAGCAGTGGGAGGTGCTGCAATCTGGAAGGACCTTGAAAAGCTGGAGAAATGACTCAATGGGAATATCTTGAAGTCCAGCAAATTATCAGGTTCTACACCTGGTGAGAAATAACTCAATGCACCAGAACTCTCTGGAGGCCTGCCATCTGAAGAGCAAATTTGCAGAAAAGAAGCTGGGAGTCCTGGTAGACAGCAAGTTCAACATGAGCCAACATTGTGCCCTGGAGACAAAGAAGGCTGACAAAATCCTGGGCTGCGTTAGAAGAGCAATGCCAACAGATCAAGGGAGGTGATGGCTGGTATCAGTTTGGAACTGGTGGGCCACATCTGGCGTGCTGGATTCAGTTCTGGGCTCCCCAGTATGAGAAGGACAAGTGAGGCTCTGGAGTGAGTCCAGTGAAGGACCATGAAGATATTTAAGGGACTGAAGCATGTCAAAAGAGGAGAGGATGAGATCTGGGACTGTTTGGCTTGAGGAAGTGAAAGCTAAAAAATGTGCATGAGTATCTGATGAGAGAATGTAAAGGCAGAGCCGGGATCTTCTCAGTGGTGTGCAGTAACAGGGAAAGATACAGCAGGCACAAATGGAAATACATGGCTTTCCATTCAAACATAAAATTTATATTTATTTATTTATTTATTTTTAACTGTAAGGGCAGTCGAACACTGAAACAGGTTGGCCAGAGTGGCTGTGGAGTCTCCGTCCTTGGAGTTATTCAAAACCTGACTGCACATGACCTGGGCAATCTGCTATAGCTGGCCCTATTTTGAGCAGAGAGGTCCAGCTAGACAATCTCTAAAGGTCCCTTCCAAACACAACTATTCTATGATTTTCTGATTTTTGCACACCAAATCTCTGTAACTGGAGATCATATTATAAACGGATAAAGGTGAGTGCTAAAGCGGGTTACAAAGAACCACTTCTCTTTCAGTAAAACACAAGAAAAAATGTTTTCTCCTCAGTTATTCAGTTAGTCTGTTGAGGAAAGGAGTAGGTTTCTGGCTTGTATTGATTGCTAAATCCCAAAAGAGCCCACAATTAAATACTCATCTTACATTTTGTTATTGTTAATTATTATTAACAATTGTTAATTGTTATTGTTAATTTGAATAGAAGCTGATGACAATCCTGAATTGTTTGGGAATAGAAGCATCGGCTTCTGCCAAAGGTGTCTCAAGGCAGTTTGCCATACTGGGGTGTGAGGGATGCTTAATGCCTTAGCAGCGCTACCTTTTTATAGGCTTTGAACAGTTGGAATGACATTGTGTACAGACTCTTTACTTTTAGAGGATAACAGTTGTAAACAGTGACTTCAATACAGGTCAAGCTCTAGCTGTACTTCCCTGTGCCATATCTTAAGAGAATTCTAATTACTAAATACAGATGCCTCATGACCAGATAATGTCACAGGTACAATTAACTGTTGTCACAGTTGGAACCGCCTATATCAAACCCACAGACTCTAGAAGAAAGCTGTTTTCAGGAAAATCCTTCTTGTTTTGATCTGATCATTCATTTTTGACAATACTTCAGTACTTGTTCTGTGCTTCTGTTTTTCTGAATCTATTTTGCCATCTAATACAGAAACAAAAATGTGTTGATTCCCTTGTGTTTTACAGTCTCATTGACCAACGTGCAATGAATTCCTTTTCCCTCCAATCATCTAAGAGGCAGTTAATTTGAACAATTCTAGCATTTTCCTTCCTCTTGTATTCACATCATATGAAATAAAATTATGCATGTTTCATCAAAGATGAGCTGTGCTGCTAAGTGTGTAACTCAGATATAGAATGAAGCATTTAAAGAAGTTATTGATGCCAACATTAAATTTACAATTATTCATAAAAGAAAACCATTTGAAGAATTCCCCATGCTGCAAGTACACAAAATAGTTTGCTATGCAGAAGAAGTTACATTTATTAATAGGTCTTTTTGCCAGAATCTCATTTTACCAAAGCAAACTTCATCCTCCAATGGGACTAAGAATCACATGAACATCACAAATGCTACAAGTGTATTCACACTAACAAAAAAAATGGTATCCAGCTATCTCATGACAAAGATGTGTCAAAGTAGGCAGCTGTACAAAATGCAAAGAGAAAGCTTAGATAAAACAATTTACTGTAATGATTATTAACTACATCCCCACTCCCACTTGGGTACATAGATAATGCTAGAAATACTTCATGCAAATCTTGTTCATGTAACATTCAACACATGACATATTATATGAATATTTCTTTACTGATGATGTTTCCCAAATTCCCTTGCAGTGATGCTATATAGAGATGCCATACCTAAGACCTCAGTTTTCCAGATAGCTAGGCTAGTACGTTATTTGGAAACTCTTTTATAAATACCATGCTTATCACAAGAGTTGAGCATCTCTCATTAGCTTTAGTAGGATGTGTAGTTGTTCAGTAATTCAAAAATCAGAGTGAAATGAAGCTAGGAATGTAAAGATTAAAGACTGTAGAAGTTATAATTTCCTAACCCATAGCTCAGGAAATTAATTTTTAAAAAGTATGAATAACTACGTTATAAAAAGGTTCTTTTTTTTATTAAGTTGGGATTTTGTTTTTACGTAGAAGTTTTTGTACAGACATGAAAACTCAGCTGCTTAAGGCTAGAGACACTTAGTAAATAGCCATAGCCCCAGCTTACGGATTAAGCACCTATTAGTGGTTACAATCATTAAGTATGCTCCTAGAGCACATGTTCATGTTTCATTTCCTCTGAAAACAATGAATTTCTGCAGTCGGAGAAGTGACCATGGTGTGAACTAAGGTGGAGGTGACACAAATTTTCACATCAAACCACACTAATGCAGATGCAACTATTGACAATTCAGGACTTTAAATCAAGAACTATTACTTGTATCTAGTTTCAGGTTAGCAGGTCTACTGAGCCAGTTAAGGGGACCATGAGAAATTATATTGACCTTCATGGCTCTAAGTCTCTTAGGGTGATTGTGACCTAAAAATTTGACTCTGTGTGCTCCTGTTTCACAAGTGATTTCCTTTTTGTTTGCTGTCTAATACAAAATAAAGACACACTTTTTCCTTCAGTATCAATATTAAGGCTTCTCTTCAAAAGATTCACATGGGCCAGTGAAGATGAAGAAGGTAGAGCAAGCATTTGATTCTGGCTTCTCACAGCAGATGGATGTCTTAACTACTGACTCTTTGGAAATGAATGAACTTGGTTCTTTTCTTCTTATCTCCCTCTCTGGAAATTAAAACCTGGATCTGTGAATTTTTTTCCAATTAAAGTTTCAATGATTTTGGCATGTTCCAAGAAAACCATTGCATCAAAAATGCCTTATGCATAATTGGTTGAGCCAACAGATGTCACATTATGGCTTAAGCCCTCCTGAGCACTACGGATCAGAAAGTGGCATTTTTAATAAAAAAGCTTTTTCGTCAGTAAAACCCAGTCATGACCAGTAGATAGATTAATGTCTGTGTGCATCCAAGCTGCCCACAGATGGTAGTATAATCTTGGACTGGTTTTCTTGGACAATGACTTGAGATTTTCTTCATAAAACATCTTTGTAAAAGTCATGAAGATCTGTCAGATTAAAATAAAATGTCCTATGCCCTGAAAAGTCAGAAAAAAAAAAAGAAAATATTCAATTTATTCCTGAGGCATAATAAGGCATTCTCATCCCTAACTTTGTTTTAGAAGTGTAACTAGTTTCTAATTTTTCAGTAATCAGTCCCCCTTGCAGTTGGTGAATTTCTGTTGTTTAACAATGATAATATTTCCAAGATTGGATTGTTTTACAGTTTCAGTTATTTTACCACACCTGATTACCACAAATCAGCCTTGATCAAAACCTAAAATTCAATAAATAGTACATTTTCTCTAGGGACAAGTTTCACTTTCTAATGTCATAATTTTGGGAAAATTAACTAATATTTCGGAAGCAGGAAGTAGTACTTTGCTTCTCATTGTCTTTGAGTAGATATTTGGTCTATTGTATAGCCATTTATCCAAAGATTTCAAATAATTTTCAGTGTTGGCTATTTCTACAGAGATATGCTATATGCCAGTTCAACTTTGTTATATTTGTATCTATGTAACATAATTTATCATTCACTAAGTGTGTTCCCATATTCGAGCAATTTTTATAGGGCTAACAAAAATGCTATATTAAATTCAACTGAGAGCCAGGGAAGGAAAAACTCTCCATGGTTCTTATGCTTGCCAGCCATGCCAAGGATTTAATTTTAAGAACTAAACTAATTTACGTAAATCATCTCTCTTCCTCCTACTTTTATTTTTTATGTGATCAGCATTAGATTTTTTGTTATATTCTGTTCTCAGATGTCACTGGCTACATACAAATATCAGAGAGTAGCTATGCTTCCAGTAGAAGGACATTTGGGAATTTTCACCAATTCCTTCTTTTCACCTGTAGTGGAACAACATAATACTATTATCAGAACAAGCAAGAAGCTACAATGTATTTTATTAGAGACTTTGATGCCTATCCATGGCAGAACAGGAGAGAGTATGACTTTTGCATGTCATATATATATATATATATAAATAAAATGCATGTTGTGTTATTTGCGTATACACACTGTCTACACAGATTAGTTGGAGATTTGTGAAAGCTTCTGGAACAAAGTAAAGAGACTTGAGGAAACAATTTTCTGATATATGTTGAAAAAGCATTATATAACATGAGAAATAATGGTAGGCCTCTGAGGTATGACATGAAATACTGAGAGGGTAAGAATTAAAGGAGCAGAATGTAAGTGAGCTAGAGGTTTCTATCACAAAGACAGATAACGCACTAAGAGAAGAGTTTTCAAAGAGCTTCAACATGTGTAAGACTCCCAATAAATAAAAGCCTCTCACCATCTCCCATTAAGGTAACCACAGTGTGGGACAGGAGGATGAAGATCAGATGACAGTGCAGTGTCTGAAATTTCACCTGATGTGTGAGAGTTTCCAGGCTCCTCTCTTAACTTGGTTCCCTTGGTTTCCTCCACCAGTGGAACCTCAAAACAGAAGGCAATTTTGTCTTCTGGGTTGAGATTGTACTTCCTCTAAAAATCCCAACCTAGATGAAAAAAATTCTTCTCATCAAAAGTCAAAATGAATGTCTTTTGAAAAAAAAAAAAAAAAAAAAAA
>NC_034409.1:64291378-64301602 GCF_002078875.1 Numida meleagris | reverse complement strand
TCCTCTCCTCTCCTCTCCTCTCCTCTCCTCTCCTCTCCTCATGTACGTATTAAAGCCTAACTGTGTAATAAAATGAACACTTCCTTACACTTGCAACTGCCATATCCTTCACCAAGCTTCAAAAGGAAAGGCCAGGAATGGAAGATGCCTTCTAAACTCTTAGACCCTTCATTTTATCTTTGTATTTCTTTTACAGTCTGCACCAGAGAGTTATTACATTTCTCCACATTTATTACATTTCTTTTACAGGGAATATTGAGCCAAAGTCTCCTCCCTCTCTTGATTTACAGGAATATAATTAATTCTCAAGTCAACTGAGCTAAAAATGGTGTAAACAAGAGAAAGAACTGTGCCCCCAGGAACAGAAGTACTGCGGGAGAAGTCATCACTTTTAAAACATGGCACCATTTCAGTAAAACACAGCAGATGCTTTGGCTCTGTCATCCAAACTGAGCAGTGCTTCTTGCACTATATTTTGCTGATTTCTACTCAGTCTCCTTAGGCATTCATGCTAATACCTTGTACTTGATATAAGATGAGTGTTTTATAATTAGACACACACACATGAAATACCCAAAACTATATTAAACCTAAACACATTTTCAAAAAGTTGTAAAATACTTTTGCCAGATTCTGTATTCTCAAATGGCTTAATCTGAAAAACAACTGGGACTCAATTTAGACCTTCCTGGCAGCAAGCAAGAGAAACGTCAAACTCACAATTTTACTTTATTGAAGACCCTCTTAGGAGTCCATCAGAAAGAACTCTATCTGCCTGGTAGCCAGTGATCAGTGGGAGGTAATATTTAGTTTATTAATGTAGCTTTGATTTTTTTTCACGCTGTTGACGCATAGTATTAAACCAAGACCTTGATCCAATTTCCCTTCTCCCTTTTTGCAAAAAGGCAATGAAAAATAGACAAAGTTAACAAGATCTTGCATAATATCAAAGTGCATTGAGTAGGTCCCAAGTTATCCAGACAGACAGTTTATTTGTACATTAGAATGTCTGAAATAAAATGTGCATAGAGATTGAACAAAATTTAAGAGACCCTGGGCTTAAGTCAAGGTTAATTTTGTAAGAACCTGTCAGTTTTAAGGCAACTGTATGGATTAGTAAGTGTCGGTGTTGCACAGAAGAATGGCTTTCAGTGGCACTTGATATTACATGAAAATATCATAGATGTTCTAATCATAAATAGACTGCACCTTAGATACTAACTGGATTTTAAAAGGAGCCAACGCAAAATGCAGAAATTTTTTGCCTTATTTTCTTTTCAATAAATCAGTGTGAATTACAGAAGCAGGCAAGGGTGTTGTCTCACATGTTATGATTCATGTTTTGCAGTACATTACAGTTGATTTATACTATTATTTGTAGGGTTTAAGACTTTCTTGCTGGGGAGTGAGAATATATTGGGGATAAAAACAGCTGACTGGGGTAAATCTGACATGGAATAAATACTCTGAGGTAGAAAACAGTAGAAAGTCAAAAACCAATGGCAATAAGTTAAGAACTCTTGACTAATACTATCTTGCTGTGAATCACATATGGAGATCCTTATTTTCATCAGTGACTTAAGCGGGGCTGTCATGTGAATAACAGCCACTGGTAATGGTGTAAATAGTTCACAGGTCAGTCCACATAATTAAAAAGCTAACAGGCAGGTAGCTGATGTCATAAAAAATCTTCAGACTGGTGTTCTCGCCCTGAGCAGCGCAGACTGATAATGTCTGAATTACACAAACAACCAGACCATGTAGATTAAGTTTCCTGCATCATGCTGCAGCATGCACTCCACACTTAGAGATTACTGGGATTTGTCTGACACTTCACTAAGGACAAAGTGAGGAAAAGTAATGGTGTTGAGGGAAAACTACCAAAATATCACTGCTTTCACTAGTAAGTGGGAACCTGGAACATATTCTACAGTAGCGCAAGAAATAGACACCAAGAAGAGATAAAAAGGCAGCAAAGTATATGTCAGCAGCTGTGGGAAAGTAAACTAGCAACACAAAAGTTTTGGATTTTGCAGTGATCTTGATAAATCAGTAACAAATCTCAACAAGATTAGAATTCACGATACACAACTAATTGAAGCAGAAATAAACACAAAGGATTTCAGAAAAAGAGGAACTTCTGCATAGAAAAATTTACGGGAGAAGAGCAGTTGGTCATGGCGGGTATTAAATATTATCTTACTATTAAATGGCACATGAAAAACCCTCATGAATATATAATCTGTAATGATGAGAAAGAGAAAGTATTAGTTTGACTTGTATTAATGTGACCAAGTCCAATTGATTAAGTTTGTTTCCATCCTTCCCTTTGTTTCAAGGAAAGCAGAAGTTCAGAAAAAAGAGCAGTTGCATTTGTTTGCTGAATCACTGAGGGCATAAGAAGCTATATTTTTTGTTTCAAAACTAGGAACCAGCAACTAGATTGCAATATAAGCATCAACAAATTTAAAAAAATCACTTTGTTACAACATACAAAAAGTCCTAAAAAAGCTGTTCCAAAATCTCCTCTCAGATTCAACATGTTGCAAGCCTATTGAAAAAAAAGTGGAATATAATCAAAGAATGTGTGAACATTAATGAGTATTTCATAATAATAGAGGAGACTGAACAATAAAGGTCCAGATATAGTGGTCAACAAAATAACATCAAAAACATGAAAAAAACCCATCAAAAGAATCAAAGAAATCTAATGTGAAACTCCATTTTCAAAAATATTTTAAAAATTGTTTTATTCCTTTGCTGTTTTGTGAGGATTGCTATAGGACATTTGTTACTTAAAATGGCTACTTTCCTTATTACATATTGGTAGCTCTAATAAAATCGTGTTTATCCATAGATATATAAAACAAACAGCATTTTTCTGGTATTTATATATAGTATTTACAAAAAAAGGTTTCTAGTGTGGAAGTCAATCCAACCTAATCACAGATTTTCTGTCACATTTACCTTGGTACCAAGACTCGTATCCATCTAGGAAATTATTTCTTGGAGAGATATAGGATCAAACTCTCCTGTCAGTTACACCAGTATGCACTTGGAGTGACTCCAAATTAGCTAAAAATCAACAGAAGTAGCTTAATATGTTCTGGTGTAAATCAGAAGAGGATTTGGCTTCTGATCTTTCAATAATTATTCAAGAGTAAACAGTACTTAGTTGCATCACAGGAGAGCACTGGAATGTGAAATGTTGGAAAACAAGTACACTGAAACAATAAAACTAGAGAATATCGTATAAAATGCCTCTTGTTTACTGTTCCATCCATTGTCATTTCTTGCAGAATACTCTTTAGACCATTGATCTGCACCAAGGACACCCATAGGATGTTGGTTTATTATGTTTGGTATCTTGTAACTGCTAGTGCATTATAAGATAAGAGTTTGTAGCAACACATGGCAATAGGGGATCTGTATGCCCATGCTTCATTACTTCTTGACCTTTCAGATGATACCCAATTGAAAAAGGATCAGTTCTTACATCTGGCAAAAGCCTAATTTACTAATATGCTGTCCTCCTGAGTCACTGCTGTAATACATCTCCTGAACTTCTTATATATCTTGACCCCTGTTAGCTTATTGTTGCTCAGTTACTTACTTTTGACATGCACGCATGCATCACTTGGGTTACTTCAGAGAAACAAGATTTGGGCTTGAGGGGTGAGGGGGCTTTACAGTTGAAGACCTCATGAGACCAAAGCAATGATCGATCTTTAACCCAAAAGTCTCTTGGCAGTCATTTACAAAAGAAAAAAAAGTAATTACACAAACAAACAAACAGAACCCCTTATACATTGCCAAGGAATGTAATTTGGCTCAGAGCATACAGCACACTAATTAGGCCATTGCTTCAGAGTCATCATCCCACTGCACCTTCAGAAGAAACTGTTCTGCCTTCCACTCACCCCAGCAGCTCTCTGACGTGTTTGTCAACACCATTCTAGGGGGTTATCTGAAATGGACCAGGAAGGTGGGGTGAAGCCTGGTTCAAATCTTGGTTAAAATTGCCTCTTTTTGGTTAATATTTTTGTCCATTATTTTAACCTGGATCAATTTCTGAAATCCAAGTTAACACTTAAGCCATGGAAATATAGATGCAGAAATAACTGGATAAGGATGTGGACATGAGAGGGAAAGCACAGGGTTGTGGAAATGCCAGTCTGTATTGGCTCAAAAGGACACTGGTCACAGATGACGTGAAATACAGTTTTATAGAAAACATACGTAATGTCAGCAGAATAAACTCTCTAAAACAAATGTAAATGTCACCATGTGATCACATATAATGTTTCTCTTCACTACTAGCCATCAGCTTCTTCTAAAAATCACTGATTTTAAAGCTTGAAGATATTACTACCAATTTTTGCTTCTGGAATGGATTCGTTCTTCTAGCTTTGTATTATACCTGTAAGTAAAGCAGAGTAGAATCCTATCTTTGAGTATCTATAACACTGAATCAAATGGTGTAACATATCAGAAATTTTTGCACAGAAATTTCAGATGCACAGGAAGGACACCATTGTACATTACATCATTATCTCGTCCTTTGCATACTTTGTTTCTTGCCCCCTTTTAAGAGGAGAGATTTATCACAACTCACTAGTATGGCATGAACTCCATTTCTTTCTTTTCCAAAACCTTGGATGTGACTTCAGTGGTCTAAGCACAACCAATTTCTGTGCATGGCTACATGGAGTCTGATCAGATCCTCAGCAAAAAACTCTCTTGGAAGTTACATCTACAGTCATATTTGAAAGATTTAGTTTGCTTGTGTTTCTTACAGTGGAGGCCATTGTTCGGTCTGAGTAAACCCAGAGAACAACAGATGCAGATTTCTGGGAAATAAGCATCTCAGAGTCAGAACTCACTTTACCTGAGCTGATTACCAATATATAAATTTTCGTTCAACTTTTACTAGGATTGGTCTTTCCAGACTTAAGAGAGGGCATGTCCCAAGTTAGACTGCATCATAATTTATAACTTCTTTTAGCTATGGGATGAAACCAAGAGGATGGAGAGAACAAGAGAATTTTAGCTCCATGTTAGCACCAGCTGTTCTACCACATATTTTCATGTTACATGCTATAGCTGCCATTGTGCAGATGCATAGCCCTTCAGAATAGACATATATTGCATAGTATTGTTTCAATCAGAAGGCAAGGTAGGCACCTTGAGAGAAAGTGTTCTTCAGTACGAGGCGTCCCTTAGTTGTATGGAGTGTCAGTGTCCTCAAGTGGTAATCACTGTCCAAAACGAAAGATGTCTTCCTCTTCCCCACACCCCAAGCATATTTTTTTTCCTTAAAAGCAAGGCCTGTGCACTCCTGATCACACTTTGTTGTTCACACCATTTCATTCAGATAAGAAACTTTCGAAAAAACAGTTGAAAACAGTTCTTCTGTGACTAACAAGGTTCACTGGCTAATTCCTCAGCACTTCCAAAGCCAGAAGAGAAGTGTGGATTTCCTAAAAGAAAGATTTTCCTGAAGATTTTCCTCTAAGATAAGGAAGACATCCTCTCTCCAGTAGTTGCAAGTGCGTCCCACTCCACGTGCTCAAGTTGAAAGAGAGAGAGACGATGAAGAAATGGAGTTCAGTTGTGAAAAATCACTCCCTTATAAATGGACAAAGAAAAATAAGAAAGAACATGTTGAATTGGTTATATATGGATAAAAAGGCTGCCCTGTATACTCTTAGGAAAGTGTGGTAGGCTATCATAGACCTTGTGATTTCACAGGTTTGGAGACCACACATTTAATTCTTTTCTATAGGTTTTTTAAAAGGTGGCTTCAAGCTACTCTCTCAGGAGAGGAGATGGTTAATTGTAGCCATGCTGGATTCCACATATCACAAAGGGCTCAACAAGAGCTAAATAAAGAGAGTTTACTCAGATTTGGAAAAGATGGCTTTTAATGGAAGTGAATTCTGCAGAGGACAATAATCATTAAAATTGAGGAGTTAATCAAAAATCCTAAATCAAGAAGGGAAATTTGAAGCATCCAGGAAACATTATCTTTCCTTCAACTCAGATCCCCTTTAAAAGTAGGTGAAAAAAAAAAAAAGGCAAAGTTAATCAAATGTGATTTTTTTAATTTTTTTTTAATTGCCATTTTCTGGACACCAACCACAGAAAGAAAAAAAGGGAGATTTTTTACTCTTGAGTGAGAATTGTTGCATTACGATACTTTGAAACAGTGATTAAAGGAGTAATTGAAAACACAAGGATTACTAAAGAAAACAGGAAGTTAAAACTGTCTTGGGAAAATTTTTCCACATCCTCTACAAAGAAGGAAACCAATCTATCTTCGAATACCACTCTAAAGGATATAATTAAAGAGGATTGAGAATTCCCTAACAAAGGAAAGTGTCCTAATGGGGCAATACATGAAACACTGCTGTAGAAAGACAGAAGATGGTGCATGTGGGTGTGTGGGGGTGTTTCGCTACAAGCTCCAAAGGCAAGCTGTAACCCCAGCAAAAGAATCTGCAAACCCTTCTAGGGTGATGTTGCTGACCTTCATGCCCCTTTCCTAAGGAAGTGGAAGGCAATTCTGAGACTACATGATGAGACTGCAGCTGCGTCTTTGCTGACACCCTTCTTAGCCACCTGCTTTGCCAAAATGATTTTAGCACAGCATCATGAGATAAAAGAGAGAGCCTGTGCTAAGCTCAAATATGCTAAGTCACTAAAATTTAAAATAATTCTGTCCTTAATCAGTAGTACTAATGACTTCCTGGCTTCTACAGGCCCTATTGCTTGATATTCAAGTTTGGTTTTCAACCTTGCCCATCTGGGCAAAACCAGATGCAGCAACCCCCTCTGTGTACTGTGTTGATCCTGCTGGAGCAGGAGGTTGGACTGACACCCCAAATGACTCTGCCTTTATGTCTCTCTCTGGTTAAGGTCTCTAGAAAGTGAATCCTCTATGACTGGGAGTCACATGATAACATTGATTTTAGAGAAGATCTATACAAGTTGATAGAAGACGGACTGCTATAGGGATGCAATTCTTATACTATCTTTTAAATCTTTTCCAGAACATAGATAGCAACACTGTGGGCATGGTCAAATCATGTATTTAGGAAAGTATTTTGATTAAACAAAATAAAAAAAAGAAGAGGATTCCTTTTTCATTTCCCCAAACAGCAACAAAAATAGAAGAAAAAGGCAAATTGCTACTGGAATGTGAAATGAGACCTAATTTAGAAAAAACATCCTTCAGATTGATGTCTTGTGGCTTGCAGCAGTAGCCCAGAATACCACAAAAATGAAAGTAAATCCTGTATTTCAGATCTCTGAAATATTTTTTTACTACTTTTGGGTTTCTTTTTAGCACTGCAATATACCACCCCCCTTATAGCTGTTTACAGCACTGTCATATCACTTTTTAAGAAATTAATTTTCAGTCTGCAGTCTGAAACATCAAGTTTTGGGCCACAATAACTGACATAATGGCTTCTCACATTCATAATGAGATTTTTTTTTAAGCTGCATACGTTATCAATCCATCCAGCAGGCAATAGCTTTCATCAAAGACTCCAAACTTTCTTCCATGGCCTTAAACTGTTCCTTGGGAGCTCAAGCACTGCATGATTATCTATTGTAGAAGCATGTTTTGTACAATGCTGCACTTCTCAAAGTCTTGCAGACACCCACTGAGTACCTTCTGAAAATCAAGTTTGTTCATCAAGCGATATCTCTACTGTTATTTTGTTCCACTCCTCCTTGATGTAGATTTGAGGGTCAAAAGACTTTGTTTTCACTATATTCTGCATAGCCAACCCATCTTCAAACTATCTGTCAACAGACACATCAGAAATGCAAGGCTGGGAGGTCCCACATGTGTCATCCAGAATCCAATCTAACGCAAATGGCCAAAAAACAATTTTTACCTTCCTGCTTCTGTTCACAGAGACACCAGTGTTCCTTTTCCTCTATTTTCTCTAATTAAAATTCACAGGATTTCTCTTCAACTGTTAAGTTCATTCACTTAAAGTGATTTCCCCTCTTCCTTGTTTTTCTCCTAATGGTCTTCAATCCAGAGGAACCTTACCCTTGTTTATTTCTAGTGCACTTCCCATGCACTTTGGATATGTTCAACAAATTCACCCCAAAATAATACTTTACTTTTTCCCACACTTACAACACACACACACACCCCCTCTGTGCCAGTCCAACTTTCGATCTGCTTGCATGAACCACATGTCACAGCTACCATGAAACACAGCAGGGCAAGTGCAAAAGCTGCAGCTTCTTCTGGACTGGATGCATGGGGTGTGAATGATAACTCATGCATCCTCAGGTGCTCACATGAAAATCTGCAAAGGGTGAAAAGCCACTTCCACTACCCAAGAGTGGAAATGGTTCTTGTATCTCTCTTTATGCCTACTGCAACCTGAAACTCTCTGCTCCAGCTACTGATATCACTGAATCATAGAATAAGGTTGGAAAAGACCACTATGATCATCTAGTCCAACCATCAACCCATCACCACGATGCTCACTAAACCATGTCCCTCAGTGCCACATGTATCCATGTCAGAATAACAGCATAAGATGCAAAGTCATCTCAAGACTTTGAAGAGCAGCCACTGGTTAGCATTTTGTCCTTTATTTAACAAGTGGAAATTACAGCACCTTTAGTAGCAATTGACAGGGAGGGCCTCACATACACAGCCTATAAAATCTAGTCACTTATCCAACGTGTATATGCATAGGTCATTATCTTTCCCATATTTCAAACCAACACTTTGCAGGAGAGTATCCATTTTTCAGAAAACATTATACAGAGGTCCTGTATTTAAACCCTGAACTTTAAGCTTTATGGCTACCTCAATCACATCCGAAGAGGGAATATCTTCTTACTCAGCATTCAAAAATATGAAGTTCATACAGATCTGCAAGGAAGCATTTTAAAACTGCTTATAGCCTCTTAACCAGCTACATTTTTTTCCTACACATAGACATTTGCAGAATGAAAATATTAGTTATACATCTGCATCAGAACTAAGAGACACAGGTACAAAATGCACACTGCAGTTTTTTATTGCTATTTACACCCACCCACACATGCACACTGCAGCACAGTTAATTTTTAATCTATTGTACAGCTGTCTAAATAAAACTGGGCTGCAAAGTATTTTCTTAGCTGGTATTCAAATAGTTCTGTCTTCTTACAGCCTTACCTACTAAATTGTTCTGCAGTGAACGCTAGCTAGTACTTGACTCATTCTTCCAGCATTCAAGCTGCCCACATTCAAAATGCCTGCAGTATTTCTTCACACCTTTGTCTCCTGCTCGTGTTTCATGGATCAGTACTGCCATCCAAGGCTTCTTCTGGTGGCTCCTCCTCCTCTTCTTGTTTTACATTTCCATGCCTACCCTCTACGTTCCTGTCCACATCTCAGGGGCAATAGCCACTGGCCTGTTTCTATTGGCAATTACTTCTTTCTTTCCTTTCTTTCTTTCTTTCTTTCCTTTCTTTCCTTTCTTTCTTTCCTTTCTTTCTTTCTTTCTTTCTTTCTTTCTTTCTTTCTTTCTTTCTTTCTTTCTTTCTTTCTTTCTTTCTTTCTTTCTTTCTTTCTTTCTTTCTTTCNTTCTTTCTTTCTTTCTTTCTTTCTTTCTTTCTTTCTTTCTTTCTTTCTTTCTTTCTTTCTTTCTTTCTTTCTTTCTTTCTTTCTTTCTTTCTTTCCTTCCTTATTGCAATGTTTAAAGAGAAATTAATTTAGTTAAATAATTTTTAAATTTATCTCTTTTCAGATTGTTTAAGCTTCAGGCATATTTGCTTCTCCCTCTACTGTTTTCTGTCTGTTTTTTGCAAAATTTAGGGGAAATAAAAGGTTACAATGCTGACAGATGTAGTACTATGAAGTAGAGGGTAGTATTCACAGGACTCTTGAAGGACAATATTATAAACATATATGATTTAAAAATTGGTAGTTCTCAGTCAACACAAATATTCAAATGGCCTGTTTTACACTGAATCATCTCTTCAGTATTACAGAGACCAACCCACTATTTTTCCTAAAGAATACTTACTGCAAGAACGGCATGTAAACCCCTACCACCAGTGGTTTAGGAGGAAGGATGGTTCAGATATTTTGAATGGATCTGATGTTTAGTTGTGGAATCCCATGCTCCACCTTGCTCTCCTAAAGTCTATTAGAATTGTTTACGTCAGTCTGCAACAGCCATCCTGGTTTACCATACT
>NC_034409.1:64243878-64286378 GCF_002078875.1 Numida meleagris | reverse complement strand
TAGAAGAAAAGAAAAGGAAGTAAACAGAAGGAAAGGGTAAACCAGAGAGAGCTTATTTATCTTTTCTTCAGGTCCAAGTGACATGAGTTTTGTATCGGATTTAATAAAAAGGGCATGATCTAGTCCTTTAGTAAAATTAAACATCTTCTTATGATGTATTTATATTTTTTTTAAAAAAAGCAACAAAACAGCACAAAATGTAGAAGAAAAAGAAGTCCGCAGTTTGAAAACTGCATTGCTTTAGGGACTAATAAATGGCTGCCCATTTTGAATAGGTTCCAGTACTGACACATTGTCTCATCAGTAAATAAAGATGTTAACAGTTTACTTTTCTTGACAATTAACAAATTGTTTTTAAATATCAAGACCAAATGTTGGCATTCTCCATAAATCTCTGCATCAAACAGGTGCCCACAAGATACACTTGCCAGACTTAAGTATACATGAAAGCCAAATATAAATACAGTTAGCATGGTGTTTTTAGTACTTAGAGCCAAATTCAACACTGATGTGATATCTTTGAATTAAGTAATCTGTCCCCATCAATGAAACTTACTTTATATAAAGATCCCATAATTCCAATGCAATTCTGTTTGCCTGTTTAAAAACCTTGGAAGCAAATACTTCCCATCATTAAAATATGTTAACTAAAGGGTCTTGTAATTCTAGGTGTCTAAGATAGTTGATGAGAAACTGTGCAATCTAATTGTTCAAAATGTTTTAGCAAATGGATATTGTAATAAATGCCATGAGTAGTGCAATGTGTAGGTACTTCAAGAAGCACAAGTGGCAGGAGTCTGTAGGCATATGTTGTAGACACACTTCATGCAGCTTTGTGCCAAGGTGAACAGGGCGAAATGATGTGCCTGTCTTGCACAGAAAGTCAGGAATGAAGATGTCTCGAATTCAGCCCATCAAAACAGAAGGTCCCAAACCATCTGTGTGTGAAGAGGTTGGCCCAAGTGTTGCAAGTCTCCTTCATGGATTCTGTCCAAGAAGAAGCACCTCCAGGCATCTCTAGAGGAACTTCAACACCAGTCTTGTTAGACAAATGTAGAAACTAGTTGTTACCCCAAAGAAGTTGCAGCAGTAGTTATAGTAGGCGTGGTGTGACTGCATCAGCTCCTGCTTGGGTTTCAGAAATCATGTTCCATCATTATTTCCAGAGATATGTTTAAAGTGAGGCCTTGCTTTGTATGCTAACCTTGTTGTGAAGGAAAAGATATACAGACCCTTCACATATTTAAAATCTTCAGTATGTATTCTGACAATGAATTCTGAGAGATATGTTCCCACAGTGAAATTCTTCCTTATGGTGAATGTTTCTCTGCAGTTAAAATTTAACATAACGGGAAAATAATTTGCATATGAATAAAGAAAACATGTTAATATAGTTATTGTTGTTCACAATAATGAATTATAAATGAGATGGACCCTTCAGCCAAGCCCAGCTTCAGTACTACATAATCTCAACTTAGTTAAAAGGTACTAAGCTACCCTTGCTAGGTATGGCACAGCCCACTTGTAACAGCAAAAGAGAGACTCATGTTTATCCACAGACATTAGTCTAGATTAGTACAATAAATCCATGGTGCGTACTCCCCACCCCAGCTCCTTCTTCAGATCTGAGGGATCCAGGGTGGTGAGTGAGGGAGGGTGAACACCAGAAAGACTGCCAGGGATGTGCACCCACACTCCAGCTTGCACTTCCCACTGCTCTCTAACACAATCATCAGATCTAAGCAAAGAGCAGGATGTAGGTCAGATAGGCCAACTACTCCTATCATCCTCTTCCTTCCCTTTTTCATCACTCTAGGAGAAGTCTTCTCCTTTATCACATGAGAGAGAAGGAATTCAGAGGTTTAGGAAAAAGGGTGCAGGCTGACAACATCAGAGTATGCAATGGTAAGTACTCAGAGCCTATACTCAGGAAAACTGTATGAAAATTTTAAATGGGGGCATTCAGGAACATTGTCTTGGCAGGTCACATATTATTTGGAACCTCTCATTCTTTTCAAAGAAGAAAACTACATTCCTTGAGTCATGTCTCAGAAGAATTGCTCAAAGAGATCGAGGATTTTTTCTTTAATAGGTTAATTTTGATTGCTGCTACTTCTGTCTTCCTTTAGCACTCAGGTATTTCAGTCCTATTGCAAGGTCTCTTAACCCTTTCCAAAAGCTGCAAGCAATTCCATTCCCCCACAGCTATCACTTAGTCAGCTTAAGTGATTCCATAATAGAATATATTAAAATTCCTATCTTTGAGCTGCCCTGATATATCATCATACAACAGGATCTGTCACTATGTTTGAACATCCTTATTTAATATGTTAGGATGTTATCTGCAATATGTCATATTCCTGTCCCTAGCTGTAGCCTAATAAAAAAAAATAATAATAATAAAAAAAAAAAAAAGCAAAGCAAAGCAAAGCAAGCGCCAGGGAGCAGAGGAGCAAATTTTGAAAAAGAACTGGGAAGCTGACAGTGCTAAAAAGGTCTAAAACATTTTATTATAGAGTAGCATTTGGACTCCACCAGCTCCTCTTTCTCTCTTCTCTACAGGATTTGTTCTGTTGGATGGCGGTAGCATTTTTTAAAGTATTTTAAAAGTACTAATTTTAAAATGGTGTAGTAGCCTTAAAGTAGTTTATGAGTGAGCTATGAAGCAATATTCACTGAAGTACTTGGTAACAGAACAAAAATGGTATATCCAGCAAGATTTATCGTAGGTTGAGACAGTTACTTGCACTGTATTCCTGCTGCTTATTTTCTCTTTGTTGAAGAGTAAAAGATGCAATTATGAGTGCTGTAGCACACACTCAGATGTATGTGAAACATGTAAATGTGAAATTAATACATCTTACAGTGCTGAGACTTTATAAGCTGTCTCATGTATCAAATTGAGATAAAAACTTCTGTGCAGAAGGAAGCGCATTTGTTACTTTTGCAAAGGTGGGACTTTCGCTAAACACAGTGATTACTAAGGCATTACTGATCTGCTCTGCAAGTCAACTACCTCTCAAAAAGCACTTCAGCGTTTGTCAGGACTGTGGGGAAACATTCTGATGTTGAGACTTCTAGGAGATTTGGCTTTGGCTTTTCTTTTAGCATAGGTGCATACATTCAAGTAATACTATACATAAAATGAAGCACGATAACCTAATTGATATGTATTTACATGTTAATTATTAAATTATTTAGTTATAAGAACTGATGGTATTCTGTATGAATGGGAATGATGGGAATGGCCATACACTAAAAAGAAAAAAAGGCTGTGTGGATTCAAATAACAAGATGTTGGAAACTACGAAAGACAAGCCAAACAGCAACACTCAAAATGAAAATATTCATTACCTTGCTTGGAATGGTTAGGCTCCATCTTGCCTAAGGATTCTCACCACACTTTCTCTGGGTTTGGGACTTGCACCTCTGTACCAGAACTGACCCACTAGTTTTGCTGTTTATTTACATTAAGTCTCAGCCCACTTCTCTCATCTGTGTGAGGAAAGACATGTCAAGACAATTACTTTAGACTCAGATGAATTTAGAGGAGCCTGGGTTGAAACTCTTTCTCCTCCCAAAACTTTTCATGGATCATTGGATTAGCCATTTTCTGTGTGGTCTAATACTTGGTGTGCTGAATGAGATTTTTAAATTTGTGAATATTAGGAAAAATAATTAGATAATCGTGACTTTACTGTCATATCAATCATGACCAGAGTGCTTAACTTCTAGGGTAGTGTTTAAATTGTATCTTGATGCATCCCATGTGGCAATTGTGGTGGAAAACTTGCTTACGTGCTTGTAAATTATCAATGCCAGGAAATGACTGCAGTTGTTGGGATATATATGGCATAGGAGTCTGTTTAATTTTCTATTTATAAACAGGCTGTTTTTCTGCACAGCTCCAAACTATAGCCGATGTAGACTGAATAAGGTCAGGATTCATGCCTTGAGCAGAAACTGCTTCTACAAAGAACCTAATATTATTTAAAAAATTTAGAATCTGCATTTCATCCTAACCCAAGGAACCTGAAAGTTTCTTCTGATGAGCTCTTGCCTTCTCCTTCATTTCCATTGTACTGTAACTAGTCTCACATGATCTAATGACTCAATAGGAAACCATCAGCATTTTTGCACACAATTTTAACACCAGCTAACAAGCCAGGTCAAAAGAAATATCCTACAGTGCTGCTGTAACTTGTCTAGAACAAGGAGACAGCCTACGTAACACGTGGCAATGAGCTACCACTTCTCCCATCATTCCTCTGTTCCTTGACACATGGAGATTTGTGCAAATCGGGGCAGGCAGAACCTTTTTAAAAATACAGCTCCATCCATATTCATCCGGAAGCCGCATTTCCCTGCATACTGGATTTTTGGTTTTATTTTATTTTGCCAGTGTTCTGTTAGATGTAGTTCTGATTATAACCTGACCACCAAGCTCCCCAAACTGAACTTTTGCACTGATTAAAAGTAAAGGCTGTATGTTTATGAAAGTTGGCAAATCTGTGAGTCAAAAGAAGACACCTTACCAAAGGGTCAGAATTTGATATAAGGAAGAAAATGTCCAAAAGCATGGAAGAAATGCTACTCCTTGGGTAAAGAGATTCTGTTTCTGAGAAAAATCATGCATTAATAATTCATTTCTTTACAGACTTTCTGCTCTTGACTCTAAGGAGGTAAAATAGTTTGAAAGCCCCACAGAGGTGGGGGAAAATATTATATATATTTCCTACCTTCAGCACGTTTTAAACCAATTGACCTCTGTGTGGCGTGAAGGCCTCTAGCCTCATGGAAGAAAACAACTTTGAACGCCCAGTACAAAATTTAATGTCTAGAAGGTGGGAAGGAAAGTAAGCAAAGAAGCTACTAAATTGTTGCCTCAGTTCCTATATCTCAATTTATAACAACTTGGATCAAAGAGAGGAAAGTTAACTCAGTCCAGTTTTAAACTTTTCAAAAAGGATCACGGTTCCACTTTAATGTACTTTCCTATTCTGTGTTGACAGCACATTTAGATATTTGGGGAGGGGGATTAAGTATTGAGTAGGGATGATGTGGCTGAAATATAACTACTTTTTACTTTCTGAAACAAGCTAACACTGTTTCTACTGATTTTTTTGTTGAAAACAAGTGTTTTTACACTGCAGTAGTTAAAAACAAATCACCTAATTTGAACGCTGGAGTCCTATTCCAGCCGAAATTTGAAGTTTTGTAGAACGATTATGTACATAACTCTGTATGTAGAAAGATCATCTGATAGTTTTCACTGTTAGTCTTTATTTCATGTCTCTCACTGTGTGACACTTCTTACTTTAGTGTTTCATCATTTCAAAAGCATTAGTTTACCCTCAAAGAGCTTCCTCAAAGAATTAAAGAGTTATTAGAGGCAAAAAGACAGATCACCTAGAGAAATTAAGTGATAATCTAAAGTCCCATTCAACTCTATTTATTAGAAATTAAAATACTCAGCAATTAGACATATCTTCATAGTCTTCCAGAAGTCAAACAGACCAGGCAAATTGCAAAATACAGAACTCTCCTTTAAAAATACCGTGACACTATAAGTTGATAGCTACGGATCATCACAATTCACTGTTGAAAGAGCTATAGGTGAAGAGTCTGTCTTATCTTTAAAGATCAAACCTTATATATATATATATTTTAGAACACCAGCATTTACTTTAGATTCAGCCTATAAACTTCAGTAAAGGCTAATATTTACACATCTTTTGTTTTTATTTTGTCATTCAGAAAGTACTACCAGGACCAAAGAGAGGAAAATGCCACCATAGTCAAAAAGTAATAAATCTATTGAAAAAACATGGAAGTAATTTCTCAGAATATCCTCACTGTATATATACTTGCAATTTTCACCCACTAGAAGTATACCACATCACAATTTTATCAGAAGCAGAAAAAGACACCAAAAGTTTTTAAGCTGCAGTATTAGCCTGCTACAGACATCTGCATTTCAGATTTGTTCTGGAATTAAGGAAAAATTAAAAATTAAATAAATGCAGTCTCGTAGGAAAGCTTGCAAATTCTTGCTGATGAAGCAGCCTATGCTATTCACACTGCAAAGAAAACACATTGTTTTAGTATAGAACAGGCAGTGAAGCAAAATACATGGTCCTATCTTCTATTTCTTTTTGATACGTAATTTTTGTAGTCAACATGGTAATTGTTTTGTTCTTTAGCTTGATAATAGCATCAAATTCTTTCTATTTAATATGTGTAGGAGTTCTAAAGTTGTATATTTTTGCCCAAATGTGTTGCTATGCAGTGGAGTACTGAAAAAAAAAAAGAGTAAAAAAAATTAAAATAAAAGCCCATTTCAATATAACCATTTACAAAACACTGCAAATTTTAAATGAGCTGTTCTTAGGCAGAGTTGCACAAATCTACTCTTAAGAGGGAACAAATCATAATCAACACAGATAGTTTCAAGAGCAAAGCTGTTAAAGAAGAGTTGAAATGGGCATAGATATATTTATTTTTACAGACATGGGACAATTGATAACTTGAAGTACTATTTGAACCAGGTGAAATGCAGAGATTTCTCCTTTTTCATCTTGAGTTTTTACAAGCAAATCACAAAAGGATGAACTCCAAGCACTGACCTTCACAGTTTCCTCCTAAACTCATTTTAACTGTCCATGGTTTCTACTGTTCTCATACCAATCCCATCCTAGTGCAGTCTCTTGCCTTCCCTAAATAAATTTTCCTTTTAGTGAAGTGACCTTTCTACCATCCATATCTAGTATCAAGTATAATTTTATTAAATGAGGTTTTGGAGTATGCCAGTATATCCCCCCAGGACTGCAAAATATAAAGCATCTATTACAGGATGTGGTCCCAAATACTGAACTGCTGGAGGTGTCATTATTTGCCTTTCAGTTATTCCTGCAGGGCATCTGAGCTAGATCAAAAGTTTTGAGCTTAAAGTTCTTCTGACAAAAGTTGCTTGAGAAACTTAGCAAATGCAAAAATGAACCAGGTGAACATGCTTTGCAATACTTTACTATGCATATGTACTTCCATTTAATTTTTATGTGTTTAAACATGACAGAAAACAAGTTCCTTATAAAATTCAGACTACATTTACCCCTTTGATGTCTAGAAGAGTTTTATTGCTTGAAATGTGCTGCAGATGCCCAATCCATGGAAGAATTACTTGGTCTTTTCCAAGGTTCCTACATTCTATACATTTTATACAATTACTTTAAGGCAGAGATATGACCCTGACTTCAGTAATGAAACAGGATGCGAGGGGATGAAGAGCCATCAAAAAGTTCCCCCTCAAGAGGAAGTTTGGAAGCAGGCTCAAATAAGAGGTCATTCATTATATATATATTAGGCCTTTAGATGCTAAGCAGTTGTAAAAAACTACAAACTAAACAAATAAAACCAGAAAGATATTAATTAGTAGAATGTCTTCATACTTGGAAAAAGGTTTGGAATTGGTTTCCTTCTTACTTTTATATAGATTTTTTGCACATCAAGGCCATATCACAACTATTGTGTTTACATCCATCAAGAAAAAAAGAAGAAAAGAGAAAATCCTTAACAGCTGCATCTGCTGGCAAGGACAAAATGCATACTGTCACTGCATTTTGTAAACAACACAAGGAGCAAATTGGTGAATGTGCTAGAGCTGACAGGCACGACATAACAACTATATTACGGAACAACCACCTAACTTTGCATAAAGCCTCTTCCAGCACACCTGTGCTAGAAGAATTCACCTCAGGATGGAGACTTTTTTGATCTCGGCATTAATTGGATACATGCTTACAGTTAGTATTTTAATTTCAATATATGTTGACAAAATAGAAGTGAAAGATCATGTCTATTCCCCCCCCCCAAAAAAAAAAAAATTGACCTTTCCACTGCCCTTCCTCCCTGCTTCTTTTTATTTTGATATTTAGACCTAATTCTTCATCCATCAATGTAAAAAATTAACGTTTTCCACAATGCAAAACTACCTCAATCACACCTGAAGGTTAGCTCCAAAAATGCCATCACCCATTTTTGACTAGTCTTTTTCTAAGTGCCACTTTAGTATGCAGCTTCAAGTTAGCAGAGATAGATGAATTCTATGATTCTGTTCTATGATTCTATTCTATGAATTGTAGTAGGAGACACGTGCAGTGATATGTGCAAAATGTAGAAAGCAGATCTGGAAAAGGCAGATGTATATTAAAAGAAGAACCCAGAGAAGGAGGTTACTGAGGAGGGATATGTAAAAGGAAAATAAAACAACTAAATGGAGTGAAGAAATAAATGAGAAAGAAATGGAGTCTCATAGAGGAGACATATTCTGCAACAGAATGATAAAAGCTCTTCTGGGTCACAGAAAAGATGCAAAGAAAGTGAAAGGTATGATCATAAAAAAAAGAGAACCCAAGAAAACTGAAGAGTATGAAAACATAAGGAGCTAAGTAGGAGTACTGAGTTAATAATTAAAAAACATAATATGGCATAAGGGCTGTTAGACAGGAAAAAGAAAACCCTGAAAATGTTGGATATAAACATTTTTTTCAAAAATTAAGAATGAAATCAGGCTATAATAAAAAGAATGAAGAATATGAACAGAAAAGGTTACACAATGATTTCTTCCATGTCACAAGAGGTTTCAGCGGTGACAGGGGAAGAAGTTGATTATCTCAGGGAGATTTCTGGATGATCCTTTTATGTTCCGCTTCAGCCAAATTCCCTGGCTCAGTCTGGGGAATAGGTTGAGTCAAGTGCAAGCGCTCCTTGCTTTTGTCCTAGGAGGTGACTAGAAAGAGGAAGAGTGGTTTAGTAGACAGACTCACCTTAAGAAAGATGCTTATAGATGAGATTAATGCGATGGACTAGTGAGAGCTCAGCAGGATTGTCTTAGCCTTTGCCTAGGGAGAAGTCTGGTTTACTTTGGATTTGATCTCAGAGTTGGGGACAAACATGCCCTTTCAGACAATCTTTCAAAGCAGGGCCACTCTCTTGCCCTGGATCATCCCCCAGCCAGACCATATTGTCTTCATCTTATCTTGGGCAAAGTTAGTGGTTGGCAGCTGTCAACTGGGACTCACGATACGCCTTTCTGGTGCACCCAAGGTCACAGGTAGAGCTAAAAGAGTGCCAGGAAAGGGAGGAAGCACTATAAAGAACAAGTGAAATGAGTTAGTCTGAGGCAGAGCAGCCAGATGGGTAGGAGAGATGAGAGAAAAAAAAATTAAAACAGATTTAAAAAAGAACATGATAAAAGTGCTAATCGTACATTCCGGTTGTGTTAGTGCATGTCATTGTCGTGTAACATAAACATTATCTTTCTAGTCACGATTCTATAGAAAATACCAAGAGATTAACACAGTGCAAATTTAATAGCAAATATTCTACACAGTTAAAAATGCAGTTTCTTATGGTCCTTTAAACCTAAGGAGCAGACTTCAAAGGTGTTCATATTATAATCAGTTATGAAAAGCTTCAGATAAACATAAGCAGTGGTCTGTCTTCTGCTTTGCTCCCATCTAACTCAAAACTGCAAAACAGATATTGAAAGACAGGACCAGTATAATAATATCTAGCTTGTCACAGCAACTCATGGCAGAAATTTCTGTTCATTGGCACATCCATAGTAGTCACGGATTAAAAATAATAAATAAATAAATAGCATTTAATAAAGCTTTTGAAAATGGACTTAGACTATAAGGCCATTAATGCAATAACCAAAATAAAAATGCTAAAATTTCTGAGCCTTTGGAAGAGCAGATAAATCTCTGAGATGAGGAATCCATCTGTGGACTTGATTTCATTAATACTTTTGTTCCTTTCTTACAAAAGAGATATCATTTAAGAGCAGTTTTTCTGATGGGAAAAACATGTTTACAACACTGTTTAGAGTCTCTGGCTTTATGTGAAAAAGCACAGAACTGTGCTCTAAATTTGTGTTTCCAAGTAAACATCTAGTTATAAAGACAACATTGAAAAGAAACTAATGAAATTCCAAGGTGCTCTAGGATGGCTGTTTTATTCCGATCAGTGGTAGATTGCACTATTGACCAAGTGTCAGACACAGAGCGATACAGTGATTGAATAAAAGTGTATACATAATCGGAGCAGAGAACTTTGCCAGGACTAGCTTTGTTGCTTTTCCTCTAATTCTGAGAGAAACCCTCTTTCATTTCCCCTTCCTCTCTCTTTGCCATTCCCCCCTCATTCTCTTGTAGAGTGTAAATACATTTCCCTTTCACTCCCTCCCTCTTTTTCTGTTGGTGCCCCCAGATAAAATAATGTAAGGTGCCTTAGCTGGAGACACTGATGAAATATTTGCAGACCAGATATTAATCTGTTATCAGTTCTGTAGGTGTGAGATGTGATGGGGATGACAGAAGATCCCACTTTGCAGGCTTTAAGTAATTTGAGCCAAAGATATTTAGATCTGTCTTTGGACACTGCAAATCAGTTATTATGGGAGGGGAAAAGCCCTTGGGAAGCCTACCTTGAAACATATTTCAAATGTCAGGGGACTTGCATGAAAATTGGGTAATGAATGAAATTCTGATTGCAGAAAAATCACCTAGGGACGTGACTGCTGTTGCATGCCACTGCTCTCTATGTAAACCCTAAATGCTTAATGGTATAAACTTCTGTGCTGCAGATTTTGTAATGCATTCTCTCCCTCAAACTGCTTTTTTTCCTCTTGGACGAGGAGGGTGTCGGGTGGAATACTAGTTTTGTCCACTGGAAGATGATAAATAATTCAGCAGCTGCTGTGATGGTTTAATAGTACACAAGACCAGGTGTAAAGGAAGCAAACTTTCTCACTGGGATGTGAGTTACCCCACCAGAGAAGTAACAATATGTCTGTACCTAAGCACTTGCCAAGTCTTAAGTAGCACACATTAACTTCCCAATAAGAGAAGACGTCTCTGTTATTCCATCCAGGATTTATTATAAAGTTCTTTGTCAGGATTTTGTTTGCATGGAGGGAATTTAGCTCCTGTCAGGGACAGAAAGACTGAACTCTAAAGGTTGTTTAATGTTTGGAACCACTGTACTACGGTGGACAACATAGCTTAAACAGAGCTGCAAGATCTGTCTGGGTCTTCTGAGCTATTGTCTTTTTCAAGGCATTTAAATTTTAGAAAGCAAGGTTTCCTTTACCACTCCTGCCCTGCACGTCTGGGTTCATAGGGCTGCATGATGCCCACCTCAACATCGGCCCTGCAGAGCTTCCTATCCATGCGGTGTCGAGCCATCTCTGTCAGGCTTCATGACACCTACTGACCTTTTCAGACTCAGACAGCTCAGAAGACAAAACATGCTCTCGTTTTGCTCTCTTCTTCTATTATTTCATTAGTAGAGGAATAGCGTTAGAAAAATTGTGGGGAAAAAAATAGTGAAATCAGAAATTTCAACTACAGAAAATAAGTACAATTAAAAAAAAAAAAGTCAAAAGGGGAAATTCTTCCAGACGCGTGCAAAAGGCACAGCATTCAGATGGAGCAGGTGCAATATTACAATTCTTAATGATTACTGCTAGGTATTAAACGTATTTTTTCTAACTGAAACATTTACATTGTAGGTTTGATGAAGAACAACGCAGCGTATCTTGCTACATTTTTCTGTATGAAGGAAAAGAGGTTTGGTGAGAGGACACCTGTCCTCACTCTTCAGGCAGTTCTAGCTTCCATATTCAAATGCGAAATGGAGAATTATTTTCAAAATAAAACCAAATTTTCTCGTATCACTGACAGCATATTAAAAAAAATAATTTAAAAGCACCTTATTTTTGGTTTAATTAACACATACATAATCTCTCTTTCACAAACTGAATAACTGAGTACAAAATTGAATCCATCTGCTCCAGACAATGACAGGAATGCTGGCCAGGGAGCAATACCTGTTGCCCAAATCTGTTGCTGTAATTGCTAGTCCGCAGCAATTTATATTATATGCCAACAGTTTTATTTGTCACTATATCTTTTTATCTCTCAACTGAAGTAAAAATCTTGCAATCATTTCATTGGCATGCTAACCCTGGAAATCTTCAAAATACCTGTAACAAAAATAAAATATTTGATTTCTACATTGCAAGGGATATAAATAAAGCTAATATGATTAAGCCAAACAGAGATTTTAAGAAAGGCCAGTCGGTCAGTAAAATTCCAGTTCCTGCATTCTATATTTCTTACCATTGCTGGACATGCAGGAGTGGAAATGGCAGGTTTGTTTATGCCATCACTAAAAGATGAATCTAGGTGAATCATAAAAAATATATATATGTGCATTTATCTGAACTTCTGAAAAGATCAGATTCACTGCCTTATCACTGACTTTGTATGCACTTTGTGGAAATATGAACAAGTAAATTCCCATAGCAAGAATGATTACTAAAAAACAAGTATTAAATATAAATTGAGGCAGTTGAGGAAAGTAAGTATCCAGAATATTAAGCGCCAGTACTTACAGTTGACAGACGACTACAGTCTAGCACTAGCACAACTACAATCAGTGAATTAAATTTTTTCTTCTACATTATTTGATCCATTTGATTACACAAGTATTCATTTCCATATCTGTACCAGATCAGTACAGAACTGGCCCCATAATCCAGTGTGACCCACTTTGTCTTACTTTTGTTTCTGCCTATGAAAACAGTAGGAGAAAGTTACCATAGGTTTTTCCTGGGTATAATCCCTGAGTATTTCTAGACATGACATATTTGTTAACCCCCCAGGAAGACAAACATGGTGGGAGCTATAGAGAAGAGTACAGTGGATGGTGACCCTCTGCAAATGTGGTTTTGCAATGTTGCTGTAGTTATTGTATCTTAATCTGAATGAATATAGGGGCTTTTGCTCTAAACAGCAGACTCAGGATTTCTACACCTATCTGAAATTAATTTCACCACACATTCAATTTTGGTTATGATCATGGACATTTTGCCCAGGAACATCCACATAAACAATTTATTTGTTTCACTAGTGCTCAGAAATATCTACTTGAATATGAAAAAAAGAAAATACAAATCCATTTTCTATTTTGTTATTCTAATTTAGTAACTTATATTTAACTTTCATGAAAGTCATTCACTTCCACTGTGGTCCCTTAGCAGAAGCTAATTGTATAACTTAACTGGGGAATAACTTGTTCCACTCATTTTTATTCCAAGACAGAAATGAGTAAACAGATACTTAAATTATATAAATATAAATATAATCTATACATTTATACATTACCTCAGAAAAAAATGATGAAGCATTAGGAGATATGCAGATGGTCCAGCAAAAGGTGGATGACAACATCCAGATATTCTTTTTCTAACAATTTTCAGAAGCATTGTATTAAAAGAGTTTTCTGGTTTGTTTTTTTTTTTAAGGAAAAAAAAAGTGAGAAAAGGATGTATCTAAGTCTGTGAGACTTTAATTAGGTGCATAGGGGAAGAGGTTGAATATAAATTTAAACTTTAATGTGACCCTCTACCAAGGAGTAACCAATCTCTTTGTACGGATGTTCAAGGGCAAACATCTAATTTCTACTGGTGTCAAGGACAGGCAAAAATCTCAACATCCTTAGAAAAGAAGCATTTTCTCCATGGATGTGAGTATCACCAGGTCCAAGGGATAGAGTCCATGTGTCATAGACGGTTATGGGGCTGATCCATAGAACCGATTCCACAACATCAGCATTTTGCTCTGTGCTGTAAGCAAGTTAGGGGCACTTCAAATTTACATGCCTCAACTTCCCCATCTGCAAAATAATTGCAATATTTATTGTATTACAGAAAATAACATGAGGCTGCTGTCATGTCGATAAGTGGCTTTGAGATCCCTAGATAGATGCTGACTTGGCATATAAGTGTATATTTACACATGAAGATGTACTCTATTGTTATAAATATCGTGTATTGCAGGCAGCTTGCATTATCAATTTAATGTACACCAAGATTCAATCAAAGCTGTTTAAGACCTTAAAAAAGACATTACTCTGTGTACATTCTGATAGGCTAAGTGTTGATTCAGCCTACACGCATGCACAAATAATATCTTGAGTCATTAGGGTCTAGGTTTTTTAAAAAGCAGTTTTCAAACTTTCAAAAATCCTTTCTATGTATGATCTGTGAGTTGCCTTCTACATTCGAAGCTGATAAAATGCAGGAATGTTCACATTCATGAGACAATAGCTTTGACTGAATGCTGTAAAATGAAATAGTCTCTTTCAGTTTTTCCTTTCAAAAGGAAAATTGCATAAATAATACATTTGGGCCTTGCAATACAAAACAAGCACAATAGCTACTTTACAGCTTTCATCAAAATGAAGGCCATCTTTTTCATTTATATTATGAAACTGGTAATACAATATCATCATCTCTGATTGGCTGGAATCATCTAGACGGTGAGCTCTCCTTTCTAGATAATGCCACTTGGTCCCTGTGTCAATGGAATGTGTAATGGTGGGACATATAAGGCAAATTTTTTGTCATTGGTTAGCAATGAAGCTTTAAAAAAAGTAATGATGGAGATTTATTGAGGAAGAAGAAATGCTTCTCAGTGAAAAGGAGTAAGATGAGAGCATCTGATATTCTGTTCTCCTTGATGATGTTTTGCTTTCATATCTGTGCTCCTTTGCATTCTTAATATGTGCTGTTTCAAGGGGAAAGGGTGGTTTAACCTCACAAGGACCCTGTAATAAAAAAGTATATCCTTAATTTTCTGTTTCACATGAGATAAAAGTAATTTGATTAGACAGAAAAGGAAAAAAATAAAAAGGCATTTGGGAGATGTTGCAAAACAGTAGGTGGCAATGACAGAGGTATGCGTTCCATTCCCACTGCCATCTTGAGAGCCTTTTCCTCAGCCCCACACTCTCAGCTGTGTCTCCTTTGACAGTTGTCTTCATGTCCTCTTCCCACTGTCATTCTTGCCTTTCATCTATAGCATCCTCACTACTGGACTAGAACTGAAACTGTTCCAGGCATGGACTATGGCAGATCACACAAGCCTATTCACATCAATAAAGATACTGAAGAGGACAGGTCCCAGCACCGACCCCTGGCGAACACCACTCGTGACCAGTCGCCAGCTGGATTTAACTCCATTCACCACCACTCTCTGGGCCCGGCCCTCCAGCCAGCTCCTTACCCAGCGAAGAGTGCACCTGTCCAAGCCACGGGCTGCCAGTTTCTCCAGGAGAATACTGTGGGAGACAGTGTCAAAGGCTTTGCTGAAGTCTAGGTAGACCACATCAACAGCCTTTCCCTCATCCACCAGACAGGTCACTCGATCACAGAAGGAGATCAGGTTGGTCAAGCAGGATCTGCCCTTCACAAACCCATGCTGAATGTCTACAGACATTTTGTATTTACGTACCAGTTTCTTACATCATGAGAGAACAGGACGTTCATGCTGCACTGGCATTCTTTTCTTCTCAGATGCATCCATAAATTGTACATCCCAAGATGATTTTTCTCCCTAATGGTGAGTTTTCAGAATAGGGTATGCACTTGGAATGAAAACCAAAGCAAAATCAGATAAAGGTTTTAGATGTCAGCCAACGACAGAGACTTAGCAAAGCTGCCTCTTTGAATTCAGAGAGTATGTATACAAAGAAGGAATGACACTGGTATAGATACGGCAGTTCGTATTTTCTAACAAGTTTGGTTCCAATCTAGTGCTGTCCACAATGCAGTCCATTGATTCACTGTACAAAGAAAGACCGTTGCTTTATTTGGAGACCAGCCTGATGGACTAAGCTAAAAACAAGACCTGTTTGACCTAGGTGAAAAACAATCCCTATAGAATATTCTGTCTTTTACTGTGCCTCATTTTACTGTGTAAAATGGAACTTGGCTGCCCTGAGAGGGTTTTGAGCATGGCTTGCCATTTCTGATCTATGGCATTATGCCACTAGATGTTGTTTAACTAAACCCTGGTTGTGTGTAAGATGGGAGATCGTGCTACTAAACTTCCATGGTTAGTGCAAATCCTACTGAGTGCCCTGTTTCTTCTGCACTTAATCACTCCCTTACTGATTTACAATTCTGTTTTCTGCAGGGACAGACTTTCCTTGTTCTGCTTATTGAATTCAATCATATGGGTTCATAATCCTTTCCCCGTTCTTATTTTAACATGAGAAAGAGTGGAAGTTTGTATGAAGCTTCTCACAAGTTGGAAGCTTTCATTTTTATTCAAAAATGCTGTTGGAACAGAAATGCATACGTTAATATTATTAATTGTATCTGCCCATCAGATGAACCAAAGCAAACTTTCTGTGCAGGCACTAAATTTGGGCATTCTAAATCCATATCTGGAAACTGAACACTGGCACATCTTCTGTGTAAAACTGCAGCTATTAGATGCTATTTGAATGCCAAGGTCAACTATTAAAATTATTCTCTCCTTCACATCATTACAATATTGTACTACAAATGTCATCAGATTGTGACATAGATTGTAAGTCTATAACATTAATTTTCATCTGGTCTGCAATTATATTTCTTTCACTGTGGAAGTGTAAGTTTTGACTTGATAAAGAATAATGCTGTGTCAGTACCTGGGCAGGAGACTTAGACAGGAAAGATCCCAGGTGCTTTGAATTCACAAGGAGAATCTTGACCCTTGAAAAAAGTCATCTGGGTGCAGATCAAGCACTGACATGTACTTGCTGAGGTAAAAAACTAAAGTATTCATGATTAAACAGCCCATGGCCTGTTTCACGAAAGGTACCTTCAGTGAAATTCTGACTCTACAAATATTTCTCCTACATCTAGCTGGACATAATACTCATTCTTTCCATATCTACCGCATGTCCTGCTGCTTACTTTGTAGCCATTTCTTCTTTCCCTCTCTCTTGCTTTTGTACCATAGTTTTTATTGCTTTTCTATTTAGGTTTACTACCTGGTCACCGAGTGTAACCTGAGAATTTGGCTGTTAGGTTTTCTTCACCCAAGTTCGGAATGCAAGGGATGTATGAAACATTTCAGCTAAGCTAAAAGTTCCCACCAAGTTAGTCCAGCATATTACTGTGGTGCAAGGGCAACATTTCCTAATTCTCATCATTCCAGATTTTTCCTTTGGTCCTGTCTTGATGTGGCAGAGGACACAGAAACCACAACAAAAACACATGCATTTCCCACTGAACTTCTGTCACTTTTGCTCTTCCAAAAGCTCCTTCAGAGTTCACTCTTACCATGAACCATCCCTTCAGCAGACTTCTGACAGAGGTGACTAGGAGTAGTCAGTACTCTTAGAGAAGAAAAGAGAAGAGGTTTTGAAGCTTTAAGCAGCATCTAAGACAGGAGACTTTAATCTTGTTAGAACTTTCTAATTCTGCCTGTTGTTAAAGAACCTTTTTTCCTAATCCTATATTCATAATATAGTAACTTATGTAGAATATGTCTCTGCTGAGGTCAAGACAAGAAGAGTCCTTGATTCCACAAATAACCTTGAGAAGGATTTCAGTGTGGAGGCTGAATACTTCATGCACATGAAATGAAGTGTTTCTGCAATCTTCTGCACTAGCAGTTGGGTGAGAACTACTTCTTTCAAGGAGAAAAAAATATATTTTTTCTTTACAGAACTCATAGTGATGTTACTGCTCTCATGTTTCTCAAAGCTTGTGCTAAATCAATGAGATGCAAGACTGCACCAAAATACCCTTCCTACCTTTGTATCTGGAGAGATCTTTGGGATATGGACGATGTCCCGCTACTACTATTTACATACACATCATCATCCTGAAATGATTAACAGCATTATTTCTCCAAAAATACCAGAAGTGATTCTGTAATAGTTAGGAGATGCAAAGACAAATATCTTAACTACAGCATACTTGTGCTTCCCATATCTTAGGGAGAGGCCAGAGGATTCTTTTTTATTGATTGGCTTCTTGTTTGTTGTTTTGTTTGCTTGCTTTTTGTGGGACAAGTGCGGAGATGTCACAAAAGAGAAGCTACAGTAAGCTAGAACTCCAGTGTTAGCCAATGAAAATCTTGGTGAGTAGCTATTAATAATATGTTGTCAGCTTATAGAGAGGACAAATTGTGCTTCAGCACAACAAAACTGAATGCGCAAAGAAAGAAAGCACATTGAAAAGCAAAATAAAATGAATTGTGAAGCCTATAGCTTTAAAAAAAACCTGTGATATAATAAATCTTTTGATACTCACTTTTCTGTTGTTTTGTACATTCAAACTTCCTATCTAAACAGCACATTTGTTCTGCAGTACTTTAGCATGAAAGTTATAACAAATGAGGCCCAGGCACAAAACAGGTTCAGAGTGCAAGCCAGATCTCTGCTTGCTTCAGTAAGACTGTATCAGGAAAGAGTCATAAAGCACTGAAGGGGTAAGGTGAAAGTAACTCTAACTCCAGGGTTAGGAAAAAGGGAAAGAAAGAGTTGGTGGTGACACCAGAGAGCAGACAATGATTCCTGGAGGCTACCAGGCAGAGTTTACATAGCCAAGAGATGAAGCAGCAGCACATATTCAGGGAGAAGTCAAAAGGTGAGAAGGATGTGATAGGAGTAAGAACTGACATCAAAAGATAGGAAAACACTGACCTGACACAGGAGCATCTTTCAGAAATCATTTCTCACTTAGTGAATCTGTAATTTGCAGCTAGCTCTAGCTTTTTAGCTCCAAATATTCAAGGTCCTTGTTTAACAACAGGCAGAGCAGACAAGCCCGTATTTAGAAAGATTAAAGCCTCCTGTCCTTAGATACTGCTGAAAACAAGTCTTCAAAGTACAAAATCTCTTCCTTCCCTTCAAAGTACTAAGTATGGAAGACATTATGCCTTCACTTTAAGCTCATTCATTTAGCGGAGACACTGTTCTCTACAGTTGGTAAAGAAAATTAAACACCTTGTACAGATAGCCTCATGAGGACCATTCTTTCCCTCTCTGCTCTCCAACCCAGCCCACCTGGTAGACCCTAGTTGGTCAAGCTGTCATTGTAGAAGACTTCCTGCTAAGTGTAGAGCTCCTTCCATTTTTACTTCAAAAGGTGCAGATACCAAAGCCTGACAGCACCAGGCATATCTCTCACAGCTCAGGGTTGGAGAGGAAACACATCCAGTCCTTCCAAACCTGTCAGCTAACACAAAGGTGGCTGTAATCTCCTCACAGTCCCTGCACTTTAATTCGCTCAGCTCCTCAAAGATGACACAGGGTAATCCTCTCGACAGATTTTTCTAATGCAGACTTCATATATTGCTTCACAAAGAGCTGCTGGGTGTGTCCAGTAACTATCTATACCTATTTCTGAAAACAGAGGAGTCTGTCAAGGTGAAGTATGCAATCTCATAGGTTCTGTGAATGCAGAGATAAACAGAATATTCTGACTGAATTTGGCACTTCCTTGCCTCTTCTTTCACTTCCTATGAAGTAAGTGGCTTTTAAATATAAACTCATTTGTAGCTTATGTATTGTCTATTATATATACCTAAAATGCACATAAATTATATTACAGTTGCAGGTGCTGGACAGAGAGATCATTATTATGGCTGCTGAAGTGTGCATCACATAAATCCGTGTGCACAGGCAATCTCTAGACTCAGTACCAAACAGCTGGTTCAGAACATGAGTACAAACCTTTACTGGCTCCTTGACTCTGGAGGATGTGTAGGGAAAAAAAGTCACTGAGAAAACTGAGAACAGAAAAAGCATCCAACAGCAGTTAATTATCTGTCGAAATTCTGATATCAAACATGAGAGGGTCGGTGCTGGGCCTGTCCTCTTCAGCATCTTTATTGATGACCTGGATGAGGGCATTGAGAGCACCCTCAGTAAGTTTGCAGACGACACCAAGCTCGCAGGAAGTGTCGATCTGCCTGGGGGTAGAGAGGCCCTACAGAGAGATCTGGACAGGCTGGATCTCTGGGTTGAAGCCAATGGGATGAGGTTCAACAAGACCAAGTGCCGGGTCCTGCACTTTGGCCGCAATAACCCCAGGCAACACTACAGGCTTGGGGCAGAGTGGCTGGAAGGTTGTGTGGAGGAAACGGACCTGGGGGTATTGATCAATGCTCAGCTGAGCATGAGCCAGCAGTGTGCCCAGGTGGCCGAGAAGGACAATGGCATCCTGGCTTGTATCAAGAACAGTGTTGCCAGTAGGAGTAGAGAAGTAATTGTCCCGCTGTACTCAGCACTGGTGAGGCCACACCTCAAGTACTGTGTCCAGTTTTGGGCTCCTCACTGCAAGAAAGACATTGAGGCCCTGGAGCGTGTTCAGAGGAGGGCGACGAAGCTGGTGAGGGGTCTGGAGCACAGGCCTTATGAGGAGCAGCTGAGGGAGCTGGGATTGTTCAGTCTGGAGAAGACAGGCTCAGGGGGGACCTTATCGCTCTCTATAACTACCTGAAGGGAGGTTGTAGTGAGCTGGGGGTCAGCCTCTTCTCTCTTGTAACTGGTGACAGGATGAGGGGGAATGGCCTCAAGTTGCGCCAGGGGAGATTTAGGCTGGACATTAGAAAACACTACTTTTCTGAAAGAATGGTCAGGCGCTGGAATGGGCTTCCCAGGGAGGTGGTTGAGTCACCGTCCCTGGAGGTGTTCAAGACACATTTAGATATAGTGTTGAGAGACATGGTTTAGTGGGGTTATTGGTGGTAGGTGGATGGTTGGACTGGATGATCTTGTAGGTCTTTTCCAACCTAGCTAATTCTATGATTCTATGATCCCCATAATTCACAAGCTTGCATTAACCCGCGGACTAACTACATCCACTTCAACTTAGTTTCTGTAACTTCATCCTCACTCTTAGTTTCTTCTAAACATATAGGTCAGACAACAACTATGAGAGCTATGTGAAATTGATTTGGGGTGAACTTCCTAGAGACTGGTGTGGTTAGTGTATGGTCTTTACTCTCGTAGCATTCCAGGCCTCTCTCATTCAAGCAAATGGCCACACTGAGAATGTGTCATCATAACACATCAGGCAGAAGGGCATGATGAAAGCGAGAGATGCACATAAATATGAGGTTTTTGAAAAAGTGATAGGGGGCATTTACTGTAGGAAAGGGACTTTACATCTTTTTTCTTCCCCCACCCATCTCATTTTTAAATATGAGGGAACATCTGTCCACTCATACCATACTAATTCTGAAAATGCATTGATACGCTGCTTACCCTCCTCCCTTTGCTGTGGGCTGCTGAAAATGGTTCACTGACACTTTCAGATGAAAATCTGTAACCATTTGGCTTTACTGCTTTTACATAAAACCTACCTCACTCTCTGTGTTGAGCTCAATACATCAGCCATCTCTCTGTGAGAACAGCTTGTACGTCAAAAGTCAACTCTGAAAAAAATTAACAAGCAAGAAATTAAATCATTAAAACTCATCAGTATTTTGCCCAAAATATTTCATCATAATACTTCACTCTATCTTGCAGCTCAAAACCACGAAGCGCATTGCACAGGATGATAAATTATATTATCTTCATTTTACAGATGGGAAACTGAGGCATAGGAAAGCAAATAGACTTTCTCAATGAATTGATAATATAAAACTTATTTTCTGACTCTCAGGCTAGCATTCTATTCAATAGACTATCCTGTCTTTAATTCCTATCTGAAAATAGTGAAAGAAATAAATGTGCTGTTATGTTAGCTTTTGCAAATCCATTTTCCCTTAGCACCAAGACAAAAAAGCAAGAGTCAAATGTTTAAAATAGTTAAAAATATTAAAGCACACAAGAAGACCATTTAGTTGCATTTACAGCTGGCAGGAGACTCTGGCATTCTATTTTTATTTTATATTTTTTATAGCTAAAGATTTCATTGTAGTACCTGGAAACATGGTAGTTTGCTGACAAGCTTGCAGCTTCAAGTACTCATTTCCAAGCCAACTGTATTTGAAAACAATGTTTGGCACTGAAAATAAGCAGAGATATAAGAAAAATATTAAAATAGCTATGGGAGTGACAGGAAAAAATGGAGTGAGACAGATTCCTCCAGTCTGATCCTTTATGATTCTTTTCTAGTTATTGAGTATATAAATTTCAATCCCCTAGTACAGCTGAGGGGGGAGAAAAATACATGATTATCATATCACTCAAAGCTGCACAACTTTAAAATCAGCTCCAATATAAATTCACTCTCTATAAAATGACTTTTAATATTCTTTTCTTAACATAAGTATTAAATTTTGTATGATTAAAAATTTATTTACTCTTTCTTCCTTAATTTAGATTTTTATTTGCTATTATTGCCCTTGCCATCTGATCTCAACCAAATCTCTCTGCACATTACGGCAAGAGTGTACGACTAGCTGTGACTCATGGCTGGGCTTTGAAAGCTAAGCCTTAAAGCAAATTAAAAGTGACCATCCCAACCTGGTGGCTCAGACAACATGCATTATACAGCTCTTTCACAAAGGGGTAAAGGGGAGAAGGCAAGGGGGTAAGAGTCCCCTCCCTGGGTTAGGGAATGTGTCAAAGGACCATATGTCTACAGCAAGATCCTGTTATCTAATTTACATTGTGACCCACCGGAATTTTGCTGTTTTAATTCCGCTGTCTTAGATAATTTGCTACGACTTATTTGAGAAGCTGCTGGTACAGCCCTGTTCTTTAATAACTCGCTAGGTCTGGAGGTATCCCAAGAAAAGTAAAATAAAGCCAACTTCATCCAAAACTGTGTTTAGTCAAGACATCACATCTGAATACTATCAAGATAAAGCACCATCCTTTAAAATAGATGTTAGTTGCTTAGTGAAATGACTCGAGTTTTGCTAGCACCTGTGGTCTCCCAGTAGTTTCCCATATAAAAATGCATTCGATTTCCTGATTTCTGTATATTTACAGAAATGTAAATCAACAGGAAAGTGAGAGGTTGAGTTGCTTCAACCAGTACCATTCAGCTAAACTAAATGCTGTAAATTTTTGAAATCTAGAAACCTAAGCAAGCCAAGCACTGTGATTTAAGTATAAGATAGACTTACAAATTAAGCCATACAGCACCGCTTGCCTTCTTAGCAAGCTGATGCCAAAGCTGAATCTTAGAAAAACAAACCAGAAATGATTTCCCCCTTGCCACTACCCCCATTTCATCATATGCCTTCAACTCAACAGCACGTTTTGTGCTTTTTGAAGTCTTCCTGCCAGTCTTTTTTTGACACCTCTGTGGTTTCAGTTTGGCACCATGGTTCTGGAGCACAATGGGCAAGAAGTCCCCATGCCTGGTGGTCCAGAGGAGCCCACTGCCCCCCTGATAGGCATAATCAAAAAAACCATGTATATAACCATATTTTAAGGTGTGCCCTGAGTCCCTAAAAATATAGACATAATTGTCTTCAAAATCCACCTGAACTGAAGCAACTAACTCAGATTTTTTCTTGCATATTTTTCAGTGAAATATAAGGAAATTTTAGAACTGAGTCATTATTTTAATCCAAGAGTTATTCTTTATATGACTTATTCTTTCACGTGATGTCTGTATGAAATGTTTTAATGTTTGTGAGTTTCCTGCCCTCCAAGACCTACACACATTCACACTGGCACATTATAATACCTATTATAACATTTGTGTTTCATAAAAATGTAAGAAAGGCCACACAAGGCCATACTCATCTGATCTAGAATCTCATTCCTACCAGTACTGTGTCAAACAGAAGGTTCTGTGATATATCCTAGATATGGTGTCCCAGTTCCCACTTTCTATGTGCATGGTGTCTCTGCATTTCATGGTTGATGTGGGTTTTGTTACCATTAATTGGTCTAACTGATTTTTGAATACACATAAGCTTTTTCTGTCTACCATATACTGCAGTAATTTGATCAATCTTTTTCAACTATGAAAGTCTGAGCTGCAAAATCTCGCCCAGCTGCCTGTTGCAGTGCCTACCAGTCAAGAGTTTGTGGGCCAGCATGCCTGGCTGATGCATCGGTGGCCTTCTGCTCCTTTTCAAACCTTAGCATAAAGGGTTTAATCACACTTAATAGGAAAGGCAAACTTTGAAATGCTAAAATCAGTCCCTACATTGCATAGCTTTTCTTGTACAGGAGGAGGAAAGGTCCACATTAAAAAAAGCCAATAACGCAGCGGCTGGGACAACAGCTCCCTGAAATCCCAATAAAAACCAGCAAGAAAAGCCCAATTTGAAGTTGATGTCCACATTTTTACCTTAATATAAGCAGATTTTGTCTTCTCCTCTCTATGTACAAGTAATATCAGATTTGTCACGGAGTCTTTGTAGAAGATATATTTTAAGCCCTCTAAACTGCCTGAAAAACCCAAGGATTATTTTTAAGAGCTATGCTCTTTTTCTTACACTGATCATTGTTAGAGAAAATCATAAAGGCTGAACCATTCTTTCCAGCTTTATTGTTTGCAAACATATTAAATAAAAATTTTATTCTATTTGGAAAACACTTTGATGATACTTTTTGTGCATCTTTTTCCCTCTAGAAGAGCATCATAAGAAAACAGACAAATGCACAAGTGGGCAATATAAACATTGTTATACAATGTTAGAAATGCCTCTGAACAAGTGAAAATGTCAAGCTCCCCTCTAACTCTCAAAATGTTGTTAAAATATTAGCTAAAAATAAATTACTAATAGTCCAAGTATTAATCAGTCCAAGCGTTTTGACACACCCAGTCCAACAGTAAATAATTTCATGGTAGTTAGTTTTTGAGGCTAATATAGAGCACAGGCTCTTTTGAGGCAAACATACAATATTAGGTATCATATAGCTAGAAAACAATTCACCTCCACTATTTAGAAGTACTCTGGTTTTCCAGATCATATGTTTCCTGTATTCAACAAATAATATATGGTCAAGTCTATCCACCTTTCAGAGTAAGCAGTTTCCCTCTTGCTTGTGACAGGAGCAGGGAGCGATTTAAGCCTACACAAAGAAAGAAAGAGTGCAATGAGGAGACTGTAGGAATGAAATGGTACAGTTTTGCTGAAATGCTGAATGATATAGTTACTCTAAAATATTCTCAGAGAGGGCCAAGAGCAAGCCAAGTTCTCTAGGAAATAACTTGATATGAAAGTGGTGGATTTGAGATTATAAGTAACACTGGTTGAGGCATGTAAATGAAAGGGATTGAGTCAGAATGAACACTGGCTAAAAATTCTGTGAAATTTCTGCATCACCTCCACTCATGCAAACACACACACAATGGTAGATGCAGTCGGCTGTTTGAAAACACTATCATTACCAGCAGCCAAAAGATAATGCAGTCCACAAACATTGTAGCTCCAGTTCCAGCATCTCCAACTTCACTTGTTTGTGGAAATGCTTTGTTTTTCTTGCCATTAATCAAATGTTCTAACAGAACGACTGTATAATGTGGCTTGCACCTCATCCTCCAAGTCTGCTCTGGTTTTGCTGTCTTCCCATCACACTACCTTCAAACGTAGAACCAAGATGCTGAGGAGCAGCAAAAGGTAGGAGTCATCCAACAGGTCAGTTTTTGGTGGTAGAGTCCCTCTCCAGTTCCCTGGGAGGAATGAGGCTCCCTTGCGATATATATGAATGGAGGCACTTACATTCAACAAATTTAAAATTGCAATATAATAGCAAGAATGGCTGAGCTGAGGGAATCTAGAAAAGAAGTACAGGATTGATATTAAATATTGCATTCTCTTACTAGTGTAAGGGTATAGTGACAGACAGGAGATGATTTTTTAAAGTTCACTCTATCTACCTACCTACAGCAACTATCTCAACCTTTATACCATGGTCATCGTTGCTTTTTATCTGAGAAGTTATCAGAGCAGTTGTGAATTTGGGAGTTAAAAGAAAAGGCCTCTTTTTTATCTCAAAGGTCATGTGCATGCTATAATAATACAGATATGCAGTTCTATGAAATCTCCAGGTTAAAAAGTACATCTATTAAAACAAAACACATGTGAAGATTCATGTTTCCTGCGATATAGATCTGTTCCAGCCTTACTGCAGTGACACAGCTGAACTGCGTTCATACCTTGTCTCATGAAGCTGGTCAAATGTGAAAGGGAAAAGCGAGATAATTTTTTAAAATACAAATATTACCCTCACCTCTTACAATTGTTAGCTAACAGGCTTGATGTTCAATAACCCAAATAGGTAAATGAGAATTTTTACTCCATTTATGGCTGTACAACCAGGTATAAGGAGGAAAAAAATGACAACTCACATGGAGAAGATATCAAGCAGATTCTGCTCCTCCTGTTGAAATTCTCACAGAGACATTCTGAAAAAGCTTAATTTAATCTGCCCCAATTATTAAAAAATACCTGTATAGAAATTTTCTTGAAACCATTATTTTAGGAATAAAAACAAGCCCAATTTTCAGAAGAGCTAAGCCCCCATATTCTCTCTGGCTTCAGCTGGAGCTGTGGATGCTTGGCTTTTCTGAAAAAATCAAGCCTTAGAAGTTCATGATACGGGAAAATAAAATGTCCACAAAAAGAGTGGAGAAGTGCTTATGTTATGACATTAAATTCTAGGTCTAAAGTTGTGCTGGGAATAGTTATTTACACTGCTGGTAAATTTCATATTGGAAATCCTGGTCCATGGAGAATACTCTCCCCAACACCTTCTCCCCAAAAAAGCTCCTAAAATACTGTAAACTTAAAATTCCCATGCATATTTCTATTTATGAAGTTTCATTAATTGTATTCATAAGCACATACATATATGTAAATGCAGAATTGTATACAGAGCAATACATGGCTGTATGTCATGTGTGAAATGGCACTTTATGTACAGACATAAACCTTATACTATTGAGACATTCACTTGTATCCATACCAGCTCCTGTTAGTACCACAAGTAAAATCTCAGACCACCTGCTTGGATATCTAACTATGCATCTAAGCTCCTTACTTCTTGTACTCAGCTCTGTCTCCCAGATTGGGTAGCTGAGTCATAGAACTGGTTAATTTTCAATCAGCAAGGCAGCAATATACACTTGCAACAATATCACCAGACAATGAATTAATTTAGCTGTAGATTAAATATACATGATAGATAACAGTGATATACCCAACTAGTGGGTAATGCAATAATACTCTATGTAGCTGGGCAACATTTTAAAAATCCATCTAGTTAATTAATTCTGAGTCACAGACTTAAATTTTTTTTAGGTAACTTAAGTGTTCCTGAAATGTTTACTAGCTAAATTTGTCAAAACGCATGCTATTTTAAACTTCAGCCAGGTTAAAATCTGATGTATCCTGTTGATGTTTAAACAGCTGACTGTTTCACTGCTATTTTAATTAAACCATACACTCTGAAAATAGCGTTGTGACGAAACGTGCTAATTGGTAATGTTTGAGGAACCTCTGGAGACTGGCCGTGTGTTAGGAGCCACTGTTTAGCATTGACTTGATGGCATTCCATACTTTACAGGGGCATCATGAAAACGTAAAAGCTAAGTGTTTACTACCTCTGAGATAGCCCTAGCTCTGAAGCATTCAATGCTTTCAAAAATATGGATTCCATTTTCTAAAGCTAACTCCATTCCCACTGAAATCAGTGACAGTATGTCAATATTTTAAGCTTTCAAAAGTCTCAGTTTGTTAATCACATAGGATTCCCTTTCTAATGAGAAGTTCCTCTGTGATCTCTTATACAACCAGTCTCTAACTCTACGATTGCAGTGGTATTCACACACTCTTATGGGACTCCAGTTTTTAAATGAGCACTGGCCAAGGTCCTAATAAACTTCCATTATGAAGAGTTTTTGAAATTTGTCAGTTAATTTCGGGAAACATGTTAGTAGACTCGTTTGCTTCTGATGTTTAGCTATTTTGAAATTCAATATTGTTCAATTGTTACAATTATAGGATACACAATTATTATATATAAAGCTCCAAATTCACAGCTCACACTAGTGTAAAATAAATGCAAAGGCCATTTCATGCACTTACTAAGGTCTGTGAAGCAATTTTAGCCACTTAATATAGTGAAAAAAACCCAAGTACCTAGAGCACCCTGGAAATCAGTTACCACTCCCATGGGAATACACTGAAACATCTTCAGTGTTTTGCACTAGACATCTGCATTTCATAGCAGTACCTCCAATAAAACAAGAGACCACGTCTACTAATGTCATAAGAGAGAGCTCGTTGTCAATGAAACAACCTTGCTGCTTTAATGAAACTAGACTACTCATAACATAGTGCAAACCTATGGATGACGTTTTTAATGTGGGCTGGGCTTTTTTAAAGGTTACTGTACCTTTGAAAAAGCAGACAAGTGTTTGATCTTTAGCTATATCCAGTTTTGCTCCACTTTTTGAAAAGGCCATCTTCTACTGAGTCTTCTAAATGCCCTCTCAAGGTGTGTTTCACAAAGACTGAGTACTGCAGGAGTTTCATAATTTACTCTTCAAATGAAATTATATGCAGAATAAGTATGCACATAGGAGAATAATTATTTGTAGAAGCAAGCCAGAAAGTCTACTCCTCATCGGTGTTATTGCATCCATTCTTACTTGGTGCTAATGTGAGACTGAAAATAAGGAAAAGACTAAGTAGGGAGAAGAAAAGATTTGGAGGTACAGAGCAAGGAAAACAGTAGAGAAAAAGTCTGAAGTCTGATTATACGATATTCATAAAATTATTAAAAGGAAAAATCAGCAACTGCTCACATTCAACTTCAATATTGTCTTTTCACAGAATCATAGTATCATAGAATGGCTTGGGTCGGAAAGGACCTCAAAGGATCACCAGGCTCCAACCCTCCCACCATAGGTAGGGTTGCCAACTGCTAGATCAAGTACTAGATCTCTTTTACCAAAGAGAACTAAAGACAATGACTCGTGTGTACTTTCTGATCTGTAAGTGGTATGCTAAGGAAAGAAGATGAGCAAGAAAAGGATAAATCTATTTGGAAACTTTTGTTTGAAATTCCTTAGCATGTCTTTTACATCTTCCAACACCAACAAAAAAATTGCTCCCATGCAATAACCAAATAGAAATTACTTGAAGCCAAACTCACAGTTATCAGTTCACAGCTTACCCATATGCTGAAACAGACATGTATAAAAGCTACGCGAAGCTATGAGTACATTTGGAGTATGTACAAATAATCAGAAGAAAAGGTTAAATTTAAATAACTTCTTCACTAACTTCAACTCTGACTCACATTAATATTCTTCTGGAAAGGACTTTCAGATGAAGTTCTAGAGTTCCTATTTTCATTTTGCATATATAGTTTGATTTAGTTTTTAATAATCTCAATTGGTCTCTTAAATGCATTTTTGCATCTGTCACCTGAAAGGAATAATTCCTTCCTCTTCAATTCACCCTATTGTGTTTTTCCCTTTTCCCATCCCTCTTCCCAACCCTCATCCCCATCCCCACCACAAAAAGACTGTTTCTCAGTTTTTATCAATTCCATTTAAGCTTTTAGTTACAAAAGCCAGCCAAACTCCTGAAAAGCAGCTTAATAGATCACATTCTAAATTAAGACCATTATTAAAGAATTTAGAGAACTGACCGTCACAATGGTAAGTGATGTCTTTTCTGTGGTAAGCATTTTTCCACTCAGTATGGTTCACCTCTCACTCTAGATGTTTTTGTTTTATTCCAGTGAAAGTGATGTCTTCCTCGGAGTAACCTCCTCTTTAAACAAACGCACTACTACCCAAGCAGTTCACAAACCCACCAGCTTTCCTGAGTCATGCTCTCCAACCTGAGTGAGCATCTGAGCATGTCTCCTCACAACTCTCATTATCAATTCACACACAACGCCTTCCTTTGCAGTCACTCATTGTGATGCTCCCATGGTCCTGTCAGCCTGATCAAAAATTTCATTGTCAGCCTCAACTGAGATCTCTACACATCTAAATTCCTTCCAAGTCCTCAGATCCACATTTTTTTATATTCATGCAACTTGCTTCACAGTTATGGCAACTTCTTTTCCCTCAGCTTTGACAAATGCAAGCTTATTTTCCATATATTCATGAAAAACAGTGCTGAAAAGTTCATTTACCAAAGTGCAGTGATTTTGAATGGACCCATGTAATTTCTCAGGCTGTGTTCCCTGGCTCCTCATTTCTAGTGCATCAGATGGAAGATACTTGCTTTCCACTTCCCTATGATTTCTGCGCTATGAGGTCACAATGTCACTCTTTACAACCCATTTGTCGTATTTCCAGATTGTCAATGTATGTTTTCTCTCATAGCATAGCATATTGTTTGAAAAAGGTCTCTGCAAATACCCAGAAAGCCATGTCAATTACCTTCCTTCCTCTAAACTCTTCCCAAGGGACCCTTCAACGTTAAGGTACCATGTACAAAGATGTTACCTTTCCTTTGGTGTACCCTTTGCCTGGATCTGCTGCTGCACCCAGTCTGGGAGCTCAAGGTTGGTGCAGCATCCAGTGCAGTGCTCTCCCCTGGCCACAGCTCCTATGAGCTGTGCTTATACAGAAAAAGAAATCTTCAACAAATATAAAACCCATATGACCAATAAGGCAAGAGAGCAAGCAGTGCTAGCTGCCTTTCTCGCACAGCTGCAAGACTTGACATTAAGGCATCAAGGAGAACTGCTAACTTACGCTGTCACTTATGCAGACACCAGAAAGAATAGTAACCAATCAGCCTCTATCCTATATCCCTCAAAGTCCTGCACACACTAGGCTTTTCCTGCTTTCTTCTGCGTTCTGTAAGTAGCTGAGACTTGAAATGGTAATTCGTGTTCATCTTTTCAAGCCTCACAGATATCTCATCGCCACAGCGTTACTCCAAGTAATGAAACACAGACATTAATTCAGTGTGTTACTACCTCCCCCAGTCAGTCCAGAGGCAGAAAGCAAAACTGCAAAAGTTCTGAAGCGTACATAATTTACAAGATGTTTTTAAATTAAAAAAAATAAAAAGCCCCATCTTAATAAGAAGTGCAAGATCTGATGTCTGCGAAATATATTCAAGTCTGCTTCAAAATGCTGGCATTTTCAAGACAACACCATTTAAAGGGCATAACCTAATGAATCATTAGCACCAAAGCCCATCTAAATTAAAAGTATAAGAAGATGCTTTTAGAAGCATCAGTCCCTCTTTATGTTCTCTACACTCTTGTTATTTCATTTTCAGGAAATATCCAGAAGACCAATTTCTTAAACATGTTCTTAAAAATGGCTCACTCTGGTAGATTTGATGGAGTGCCTTTTTCTTCTGTCACAGGAAATAAATTGGACTTGTTTTTTTTTAAGAAAGAAAATGCATCAGAGCAGGTTCTTATTCTCAATGGAAAGAGATTTATCTCATTAGCAAGATCTGCCCTAATTTCAGATTAAGTTTTATGTTGTATGCTTGAATACACATCTATTTACTATTTTCCGACAGATGTCTATTTAAAGCAATGGTATATTTGTGCACACATTAATATTTTCGGTGAGTTTTTATAAGCATTAAATAATCCAAAGCAGGATTTCCTCATGATTTTATCCAGGTTCTATAATATCCAGAGACATTTAGGAAATTGCTCAGAGAAAGAAAAATAACAAACATAAATATAAATAAACCTGGGCTAGCTGAAACTCAAATATTTGAGCTTTGCACAACACAGCTCATCTCAGCTCGGGCCCAAGCTGCTTGTGAAGGCAAGCAAATGCCACAGTCCCCAAATTCTCAGAGATTTGCCCACGTTTCCAAAAGAAAATTTTGGTCTGTGTGAGTTGAAAAGGCAACACTTTCACTACTGAAGCCTTTCCAAACATTATGCCCAACACACCTACAGCAACTAACAAAGGATATAAGCTGGTCCCCAACATTATGTAATACAGTTTGGTACGAGGGGACTACTGACGACTCTTCTCTGAATAAGCTTCAACTGTAAATGATTATTTTTGGATTATCATATTCTTTTCCTCCACCACATCCACCCCAAAACGTGCTCTTTCCTCAAACAGATTCCTAAAACAACAGTATTTCACCGGAGGGACACAGTCTAAGAAGACAATTCCTGGGACTTTCATTCCTAAAATCTTGCCAACTTACCTGAATAAATTTCCTTATGTGATTCTCTGCAAATTACATTTCTTTGATTTAACTGCCCCATGCCTATTCTTTTGCACACAGATAATTTGTGGGGCTTCTTACATTTGAGTTGCAGATGTCTGCATAGATGATATAAAGCTAAACCTGGAACAGAATAAGTAGAATCACAAAAGAAGCCCAAAGTGTTTGAGGTCACAAACCAAATATAGAAATAATTTTAAAATATATTAAGTTTCTGTAATGGTTGAACAGACAAAGCAGGAATCTGACTTTCTCACCTTGCTACTAGTGTTTGAGGGTGTCGATATTTGAAGTTTGGGCTCGGTCTGTATTAGGTAAGAAAACTGAAAAAAAAAAAAAAGCCTAATTTAGGAGTTTGAGTTCCTAGGTCAGTTAGTTGCTTCCAGAAAGCTCATCCACATATATAACATAAAAATGGGCACCTTAGTCTGGATTCTATGTACAGTCACTTCTCCAGACTGCTGTTAGTCATTTCCAGCAATGTTTTTATTGCACAAGATACCGTAAGAGCCTGAATATTAACTTTTATTCTCTTTTAATATTTATGTATATTACTGAGAACTGAAAGGTGAAATTTAAATATGAATATCAATTAAAGGGAAATATTTTCGTATTTGTTTTTATTTAAATGGTTTAAGTGGGATGAGCACAAGTGGAGAAGCTGACTATGGAGGAAGAGGAAAGAGACAATAAGACTTATTAGTGATGGAAGTATCACTGATTCATTCAATTCATTCAGAGCATTGAATCATGCCTGGTGGAGACAGTCTAATTTTGGCAAAAAAGAGACAGATGGACAGCATCATATTTTTCATATATTCTATTAATTTCTGCAGTTTCTTCTTTTAAGAAATGTCAAAATTAACTGTGATCACTTTGCAATCATTTCCCACTAAGCAGCCACTAATCAGTAACTTGCAAATCTGAAATTTCTGGGGAATGTTATGTTCCATGGGATGTGGCAAATCCCTTCACTCAGGACACAAGCCTCACTCTTTCCAGCTCCTTTGCCAAGGGACGGGTCTCTTGAAGTTATGAAGCTGCCATGCCAAGGAGTAGCCCTCAGAATTTGGAAGGACTGATTAGCACTGTTTCAGGCAAAGCCACAAATCATTCCATTTTTCCAAAAAGGTAAGAGAATTTTGTAAAACTGACCTGGCAAGCAAGATCATGAGCCTAAAGAGATCCCAATTAAATTCAACAGATTCTCTCTGATGTAGCAGCAAAGGGGAAGAAGCACTTAAAGGAAAACTGAATCATAAAATAAAATATAATCTGTTCACTACACACAATTACAAGGAAGAGTAAATCATTACAAAAAAGCCTTAAATATATAATCTATTCTATTCATTTTTTTTCCAGAGTATAAACAAAATGACTTTATTCTAAAGATTTGAGGGCTTATAACTAATTAAAAATATTCATAACAAACAAAATTACTTGCTCAGTCCAAATAACTCCCTGCCCACATAAATCAAATCAACCCAGAATCACAAATAAATTCCCAGCTTGCCTCATGCTCTTCAACCCTCAGCAAAAGCTCAGCAAAAAATAGCTCTGCAGCATGTTCTGAAAGTTAAATTTGGGCTATTTTGGACCTCAGGGAGAATAAATTCTGAAATCAAAGAATCTTCATGGAAACCCCCTATTGCCATTTCCTTTCTATTAAGAGAAAAGTTCTATCATTTATGCATCTCTGCAGATGATATCTACGGTAATACACAGATACCTAAAACATAGTTTGTTAAAAGACCAGTTGAAGAAATTTAGGCTTATTTTTCAATAATTTTCATTCTGTTTTGACTAGCAAACATTTTGCAAAGAGCAGAGGTGTGTTATAACATCCTGCATACAGGAAATCACAATCTGCAATAGCATCAGTGTTAGAATCATTTTAAGTTATAGGTCACAGACATTTGGCTTATACCTACTCTCAAAGTATAAAAGGTGCAGATGCTGACAATTGATCTTAGACAACTACCACCTACTACGTACAGAATAGTGAGGAAAACCTTTTGATGAGAGATGGGCACCAGGTCAAATTTTTTCAGTATTCCAAGGATCCAAGAAAATTGGTACAATGTTGAAATCCAATTCGTGGGAGAACTGTATGTCAAGCATCTCTCAAAGGCATTTTGTGATGTCCAGAATAAAAGGAGCACAACTCGAGCTCCTTGACTCTGGGTGGTTTCTGAACATACCTTCTGATTCTTCCTCCCAGTCGTATTCTCACCACTGTGACTCTCTTCTGGGCCAAATATTCACTATTTTATTGTTTTCCATACACTTGCCTCAAACTCTCACCATGATCACCTGGAAGAGATGCTAAGGCACATGTGAGATGAGGAGGTGATCTGAGACAGCCAGCATGGCTTCACGAAGGGTAGGTCACGTCTCATCAATGTAGTGGCCTTCTGGCCACTGGCTACTGGTAGACCAAGAAAAGGCAACCGATGCAGTCTACCTGGACTTGTGCAAGGTCTTTGACATAGTCCCACATCATATCCTTATCTCTAAATTGGAGACATATGGATTTGAAGGGTGGATTGTTCAGTGGATAAAGCATTGGCTGGGTGCTTGGAGTCAGAGGGTTCTTGTCAATGGCTCTACACCCAGATGGAGGCTGGTCACAAGCAGCATCTGCCAGGGGTCCATCTTTCAACCGTGCTCTTCAAAATCTTTATCAATGACTTAGACTGTGGGATTGAGTGTACCCTCAGAAAGTTTGCTGATGACACTAAGCTGAGTGGTACAAGACAATACAGTAGGAGGAACGGATGCCATCCAGAGGGAACCTGGATAGGCTTGAAAAGTGCACCCACAAGAACCAAATGAGATTCAATAAGGCCAAGCGCAAGGTGTTGCTCTTGGGTTGGGGTACTCCTAGATAAATGTACAGAGTGGGAGATGAACTCCTAGAGAGCAGACCTGCTGAGAAGGACCTGGAGGTCCTGATCAATTAAAACATGGACATGAGCCAGCAGTGTGCTCCTGCAGCCCAGAAGGCCAATGGTATCCTAGCCTGCATCAAAAGAGATGTGGCCAGCAGGGAGAGGGAGGTGACTGTGCCTCTCTGCTCTGCCCTCATGAGACCCCATCTGGAGTACTGTGGCCAGGCCTGGGGCCCTGAGCACAAGAAGGATGTGGAGCTGTTGTAGCAGGTCCAGAGGAGGACCACAAAGATGATCAGAGGGCTGGAGCACCTCTCATATGATGAAAGGGTGAGGGAGTTGCGATTTCTAGCTTGGGGAAGAGAAGGCTCTAGGGAGACCTCATTGCAATCTTCCAGTACTTGAAAGGAGCTTACAAGCAGGTGGGGGACTGACTTTTTACTCAGGTAGATAGTGATAGGACAACGGGGAATGGATTTCAGTCATTTTCAGTTAGATGGTAGGAAGAAATTTTTCACTCAAAGAGAGGTAAGGCACTGGCACAGGCTGTCCAGAGAAGCTGAGGATGCCCCATCCCTGGAGTTGTTCATGGTCAGGCTCGATATTTTCCTGGGAAGTCTGATCTAGTGGTTGGCAACCCTGCCCACGGCAGGGGGTTGGAACTACATGATCTTTGGGGTCCTTTCTAAACCAAGATATTCTATGATTGTATGAAATAGGGAGAAACAGCTTGGTGTCACTGGATTTTATGCCACTCATGGTAATTGATCTCTATATGACACTGAATAAAAGCGGGTGGAAAGCTCAGGTTAGTATTTCACATGTTAATTTATCTGAGGTTCAACAAGGCTACACAAATTTCATCTTTAGATGTGGCATAATTGACTAATACAAAATCCAACTTTCACAGCTGGATCTTAATCTAAGATTGCCTAGTAAAATCTAGACAATTGAAAATATAGCAGCATTCATAACCTTATGAAAATAATCCAATTTGGTTAATAACCTACCGATACAAAACTGGTATCAGAATTCCAAGATGCCTAACATCGAAGTCTAAGAAAGGTGGACATTTCCTAGAGTTTTTGACTTTGCTCTCACGTACTGTAGTGATGAAAGGCATTTCAGCTCTGTTAATTGTTCCTCTAACCATCATCCAACCTTCCACAATAAACAAAATAACTAGCATCACCTTCAGAGCACTATCCCAATCAAGGAAAGTTAAAAAAGGAAAAGAAAACCACATATACTTGCAGTGCACCAGAGAAAAACCAAAGCTATAAAATAAGATTTCAAACTTTGCCAAAGACAGAGTGAACTGACAGCCACTGAACAAAATGAGAAACATTTAATTATGTAAAAGTAATTAATATTAGAATTACAGCCTTTTCCTTCTGTGAGCCTTAATCCATACTTTGTCCACCTCTTATTCTGAAACACTTCTTCAAACAAACACGTACAGGCTCCACTTAAAGTTTCATGTTCCAAGCAGATCTTTATACCGTGACCTTATTCTGATTATTACTCCATGGCTTTACTAATCCCATTTGTACCTAAGCAGAAGGCGTTTAAAATTCCAGAGTAGCTTCACAAACTTCACATGTGACTGACAGTGAACTCCCAGGTTTCTGAAGGGTTTTCTGATATATGGTGCCACGAGACCCAGAGACATACAACTCTCAGAAGTTTGAATGGAGACCAGCTTTCTGAAGCTCAGTCTCAGAGGCATGCTCCAGACTCTGCACCCAGAAAAATGATGCTGATAACTAAAATCAGACAAAAAACCTTCACACACCACTTGAAGGCATGTATATTAGTGGACAGAAAGTCTTCCCCATACATACATGGTTGCAAAAGGAAGTAGTGGTGGTAGTTCAACAGGAAGACGGCTTACCGGTCTGAGTCCTTATCTAAATGTATATAGCCCTGATTTTTTTTTTCTTCATGTGTGCATAAAGATTGACATATCAATTCATACTTAAATGAAAAAGCTAGTAGATTCATTTTCAAAAAAAAATGCTATGAGCCCAGCAGAGCTCACAAACCGAGTCTGTTGTCTGAGATTGGAGACGATGAAACAGCCACAACACTAGACACCACTTCCTGAGTGTCTATAATTGAAAGGTACCTTACATGCTCTGTTATAAAGTCCTGTTTACAGTTGTTTCTAGTTTTGCCAGGCTCTCAGAATCTGGACTGAAATTTTCTACAGCAGAATTCTGCCTCGGGCTTCTATTCCTCCCTTTTTTTTTCTAAATTTCAGTTAAAACCGTTCAGCTATTTCTGGCAACAATAAAAAAAAAGAGAGAAGAAAAACATGTTCTGTTGTTCATCGTTTAAAAAAAAAAAAAACAGACAATATAACATTGAAATAATAACAAAAAGGTCCTGACTGAGCATCTCTACTGTCCCCTTTATTTTGAGTAGGATATGAAAGGTCACACACACACACACACACAAAAGAAAGCCGCCCTCATGCCAAGGATATGAATTCTTACATCCTTGTGAAAAGCTGCCCAAATTTGGCAAAGTTAAGAGCCTCCCAGCAATTTGGTTCATATGCATCAGTAGAGACTTCAGAGATTAACTTCTGTATTTTCCCAAGATTCAGCTGCCGCTTAAAAGCTCTAAAACTTTCCCTGTTCTTCCTCCTCCTGTCTACCTGGGCTGCCCTGTAGCCATGCTCATGGCCTAAAAGCAAACTCTAGGTGTTTCTCACCTATCCCCTCCTAGACACCCTGGAAGCACTTAGAGGAGGGGCTTCAAAGCCCTGCTGTGCCCCTTAGCTCAGCATTTCAGGCAGAGAAAATAAAGTAGAAGGGAGAGAAGAGCTGCAGGACATGAAAGTAAAATAGCAAATCAGTACAGTACAAAGAGACAGTAAGGTGAGCTAAGGCAAAAGACAGTAGATAAAGATGAGCAGAAAAGGACTACATAGGAGAAAATACAAGGAAGATATTGGTACAAATGTAACTCAGGAGTCCTAAGTCGGTTTCAACAAGTGAAAATTTATCAGTAAAGTGAGCATTATATTGCCAGATATGTAACTGTCAACAGCACTCATGTTGTCCTGATCTATGGGCCAGAAACCCAAGGCTACTTTAAGAGATCTTAGTCATCTCAAAGAAATCTCTATTTCTCTAATTCAGACTTTCTTATCTTTTCCTTTTCCAGTTGAGAAGCTACATATAAAATATTTGTGATGAAAAGCATACAGGAAATACAAGTATTATTGTATTTACATACAACTTCAATTCACTTCCTTTATGAATACAAATCATGATAGTGCTTTTAATTACACAGCCACCTGCATCATTAACTGCATGGGAGAAACATACCTTGGGAAAAAAAAATCTGAAATACAGGTAAAAAGGCTAGCATCAACAGGATCCCTACCTCATCTCTTACAAGGGATGGATAGTGATTAACACAGGATATCAGAGATAGAAAAGCAAGAATAGTCTTCCAGTCCAAGCATTCAACTTTTATAGTTGAAAAGTAAATAGGATTCCATCTCTTTCATCACCTTTCACAGTTACAAACTGTGTGCTCTGTGTTTTTGAATTCCTAACACAAGGCACCTGGGGTCAGGTTGGCAAAGGTACCAAATACTCCCACCTGGAATGAATGGGAACTGTACTTTCAACATGAAAAGAACCATGAGGTACCAGAAGCTTAAAAAGTAATGGTGAATGTTAGCTATTTAATGAGGATGGGCCCTGTTAAAAGTTGCAGTCAGTTTTTAGCTTTTTCTGGGAGAGGTTGAATCCTTCTTTCTCACAAGGATTTTGAGTAGTTGGATTTATTTTTCTTAGTGAATGACCTAACTACTTGGGTAAGCACACTGGGATTGGAGGGGAACACATGGTTTTGTACCAATTGTGAGGCTTGAAGGAGCTATCTTTAATAAGGAAAACAAGAGAAATGTTGTAATGTTTGGTAACTGAATGTGATCTTGTTCCACAGCTACACTAATGGTGTGAGTCCTTCAGAATTATGTTACAGTACACCTCTACAAGAGCATAAATGAGACTTATACAAGATTAATTTGTTCTTAACCGTTACCCAGGGATTTTCAAATTCTGAGTTCTTGACTCTGCTACTTCTAATGCTCTTATTCAGAATCTTCCTGTTGATTTTTCATGATGTATCTGAGTCCATGGGAGGAATCATGTGCGGCGATGGTGCTTTCAAAGCAGTTGTCACAGTCCCCCTTACAATAAGATTAAAGTTAACTGCGGCTCCTTTTTTAAAGTACGATCAAGTGTCCATGAAAGTCGTAATTTTCAGAAGTGAATCAATACATACAGCCAATTATTGGCAAAAAGTTTAAAGCCATTCCACTTTCTAGGGCTCTGATTTTATCTTAACTTGTATGTTAGACAGCCAGGCTTGGATAAGCACGTAGCTGAACCTCTTGGGGGGAAACACTCGAGAGCTTCAGGCTGCAGTGGTAGTAATTCAGTAGGTGGCATTATATCCTTAAAGATGGTATCAAGACAGTCCCCTTGTAGGATATTTCATTAAAAGCAACTTCCAAACAGAGTCCTAATCTTTGTCCCTCATTTGTTTTTATGGTGAAGCAATCCCAAGAGTTTCCTTTCTCCAGAAGGCACAAAGAGAGTTGTGAGTGTAAGTGCTCCTAGCAAGTCACAGAGGGATTCTGTACTAGGTCTCCCACTGAGGACATAAACACCAAAACTGTAACACTTCAGGTATCAAAGAGGTTCTTAAACTCCCTGTCAGAGGCCTATGTTTTGGAAGTTAACGTTCCAGTCAGTGGCCTCTGCGTATCAATTCTTAACCTCTATCAAAATTCTGAATCTGGCTGTTATTAGTTAACTTCTCAGAGATGAGGACCCATAAAACCTGCAGATGCCAGTCCTGGCCCTACACAGAATACAGCCTGAATTTCCTGAAGGACTCATTGTCTACTTAATTCAGAGCTGAGGGCTCCCCTTGGTGGTAGGGTTCAGAAAGACTCCTTTCAGATCTTTCTACTTTCCCAGGCCTGAGAATTGTAGATTGACTACTGAAGATTTTAAATGTTTAAGAGGCAAAGAATTTTACTTACAGCTTCTCATTCTTACTTACTATGACATTAAGGCATGAGTGAGAGAGAAGCAAAAATAAGGCAGAAATGTTTAATGCTTGCTCGGAGGGAGGGTGCTGAAGATGCAACGTGGTTAGAGACAAGATAAATACTTCAGGTACATACCTAGCTACCTCATCACTAACAAGAAATGCAAGTTGGAAAGGGTCTTTTGTCATAGTGAGGCAAAACATATAAACAAGGGACAAATTAGACTCAGATCACGTATAGACTTATGTACCCTTTTAGCTCCAGATTCTCTGGTTATTCCTGTTGACATCCAGAGACTAGATTTCATTGAAAGTGGATGGACAGACCTGTAATTTCTTAACTGACCTTTGAAAACAGGATTAATTCCTAAACCTCTGAAGTACTTTGGCAAACTTTATTGTGAAATGTTTCCGTAGAGACAACAACCCACATCGCATTTTAACTTTCCTACTGTGTGCCTCCTCTGCAAATGCTGTGTCTTCTGTTTGGGACTTGGTGTGGAATTATTTGAACGTAAGTGATCCATTTCATATTTATGGATGCCCTATTGTTTTATTTTTCAAAGAGTACATGCAGAGAGTGCGTGGTGTGACAAAGGATATAAGAAATTGTAAAAGAGAAACTTGATCTTGGTCTCTGGGCTGGCAGGGCCATGTAGGTGTGGCCCTCATAGCAGTACACTGATTACTTTGTTGAGATTGAAACTGTAGTTAGTGGAATTCAGCCTTAGACAGAACAAGCTGCTTCTATTTTGATATCCATCAAGGGAGGGAGGGGGGAAAGTACTAGCAGGAGGTTTCAAGGCGGGCTTAGAAAGCCATTCAGAAAAACTGGCAACACTTTTTTTTTTTTTAAGAAAATCTTGTCAGCCACTACTTCAGTCTTTGAACCACTTTCTCACCAACTCCATGATTCTCCTTCTTCAGAGTCAGTTTATTCAGCTTGTTATGAATGACTTTCAGCTGCTCTGTAAATTGTTATTGTCCAGGCTCCATTGCAATGAGGGGTCACTTGCAGTTTCCATTATAAACCTAGGTTTTCAGGTGTTTATTATAACTTGGCAGTTTTCAAATCTGGGTTAAAAATTGGTACACATTTTTTAAGACCAGATGGGCTTTCTATCCTTTCTCTTCTTCCTTCTTCCACCTAGATTTTAACCTTTTAGGAGCTGAGAACAAATTGCTATCATCTGCAACATTTAAAAAAAATATATCGGTACAGAAATCCGTTTCTCTAATATGACAAGAATTTTGAGGACAGTGTTTGTGATACACTCTTTAGGGTCCACCAGTATTGGAGGTTTTTAAAGTTCCCTGGTGTTTGTGAGAGTGTCTTCAGTCTGTCTAATTCCTACATGGCCCTGATCCAGCACGTAGCTCAGTCCATTGTCCTGAGTCCCAGTGGCTTCAGTGGCGCTCCACATGAGCTGTTCCCTTGATCCAAATTTTAAAAGAATCATAATATATTTGCCAAACATCCTATAAAGGGGCAGTGCTAAAATTTTTGCTTAATACTGAAAAGCAAAACCAAGGGAGTTCAGAGGAACAATACGCACTCATTCACTCAGAATTAAATCAGTCTCTCACTTCTGATAGTGCTTGCTTACTTAAGATTTGTACACTAAATGCCAGATTTTCCAGCAATATTTCTCTCCTATACAAGAAAAAACACTTGAAACTGCTAATAGGAGATCAATGAAAAAGTTTTTTTTTTTTTAAATTGCATTAATCTTAGCTAGATAATTAAGAGTTTAAGTAAATATTCTAAACTTGATAATTCCAGAATAATCACCAGCAAAACACCTTCCTCGTGCCTTGTTTTCCAAATGTGCTTGCTGGAAGGATTTTTTCGTTTTTTTTAAATCTTCAACTCCTGAACAATCTTGCTTTACTTCCGATAATTCTCCTCAGTGACTGCGGTGCTGCAGACTTCGGTCTGATACAAGATACATGGCTCAATTTATCACTCAGCATGCTGTGTAATCTGTTACAAGCACAAATGCTAGTTTTACACGGATGCACTTTTTAATAACAATAATAAAAAAAGCTTGCATCCACAACTTTATTTTTGTGAGCAGCTCCTTTCCTACGCTGTTCCCGGAAACAGTGAGGGTGAGAGGCCTGTGAAATCTGGCTCGGTAGCCAGAGCGATGAAATGCCACTGCTGTATTGATTTAGCATTGCTGCCATGCAAGCCTCACTCATGTGAGGAATCCTCTGGACAAACGGGTCCACTGACCTCACCATCAGCACTCTGCAATGGAAGATCATACACCTCAGGAAGGGTGGGACCCCAAAATCAAGCACTGTCACCACGCAAGGCCTTGCTGCAGATGCCCAGCTGCCGCCCCAGCCCTGCAAGCTGGCCTGCTCCAAGTTGAAGGATGAGGCCCATTGCTGCCACTGAAGGGCCTGCATTTTTTAACCAGCAGTATCCTTCGCGAGACATATTGCTGCTGTCGTCCCTGTCTTCCTCATCCACTCTAACAGTAAAACCAAACTATTTAGCAACAAAATCTTTTCACAAGCCTTCCCTCAGAGGCAGTTTGTTGCGGTGTGTGGGAAGAGG